>NW_019230677.1:272828-280705 GCF_002742605.1 Olea europaea var. sylvestris
ATTCATGGATAAGGTTATAGTCTTCTTAAAATTTCGCTGTAAATCACGGCTAGTTCCATAACTTTCTCGAAGCAAATATGTAAAGTCCTCATACGAAAGGTCATCGTCAGACCATAGCACAATCTCATTTATGACTGAGGCCCAAGGTTCTGGAATAGTTTCATATAACCTCTGCATCTTCGCCTTATCCCTTAAGCTATGGTGTATCTCCCATAACATCTCAATAATACAGTCTAGCAGATCAAGATGTTGTTCGAGGCTATGAAACGGATGCATATAATAATTATAGTAAAATGCCAATAATATGTCCCACTTCTTCGCAAAATCACAAGCTTCTGTCCTTGTGGGGGTTCTTACCATTCGTGCCATAACTAGGACAAAAATTGATTATGTTACTCTACAAGGCTCTAATAAATATTTAGATATAAGTGTTTATGACTTCATAATCTCAACCATGACTTGATTCAAAATATTCCTATATCCAGCCATAGATATAGCAGTTCGTTGCATAAGAAAACTCATAAATTTAAAAAAAAAAAAATTTACCTTGATCGTTGGTTGAAAGTCAGTTGCTAGCTTACTCGATGATGAAGGACAGTAACCTTCTTTTTAAAAAGTCTACAGAAAAGTATAACTCCTCTGATACCACGCTGTGACGCCCCGAACTTAAGTTTCGAGGGTCACGTACTAAGTATAATAACTTCTGCCTTTGGTACATGTAAATACTCTTAAATAGAAGTATTACATGCTAGAAACTTGTTTTCAATTTGGTAAAATATTTCTAATAAAATTTAATGGCTGGTAGAAATGCATGTCGACATGAAATTATACTTTACATATACGGACTCGGCACTGCCACGGTTAGTTGGGGCAGCAAGTTCAATTATTTTTATAAAATTCACCCCAACTCCATTTTCTATAAAATTTGCGGCATTAGAAAGATAATTTCAAGTAGTTTTCTAGGTTAAAATATGAAAAATTTTCAAGATCATATAATATGGACGTTTTATTTAAAACAGTAAAGAATTGCACAGGAAATCCAGATTGACCCCTTGACGTTTAAAAACTTATATCTCAGGCCATAGATATCCAAATTGAGTGATTCCTGTGCCCATATTTAGAAAACTCAAAGAAGAATGCAGGAATATTTTTAGAGTCTCAAATGGATGTTTATAGAGTTGGAAATATCGTTTTAAAGTTGACCCAAAAACTGTTCCGTTTCTGCCTTTTGTCACTTGCAAGGAGAAGTTTTCTAAAAAAAATGTCTCTTAACACCACATAGAAGATATAATTGCATAATTTACTTTCGGCACCATATTACATTATGTCTTATACATATTTTTATACAATACCATAAGATAACATATGGGAAGCAGTCGAACAAAACATGCAAAAACAAAACTTCGATGCAAAACAACCTTGTCCTTAACCCATCATCGATTATGCCGACTGACATCCACCAACTTCGCAATTATGGATCTGAAAATTTAGTATAGAATACTTTCTGTCGATTTTCTCTCTATTTGTGTGGGCAAATGTTTTTGCAAAGTGAAGGAAATTTTTCTATGGCAATGGATATGTGTATATATATATATATATATATATATATATATATATATATATATATATATATATATATATATATATATATATATATATATATATATATATATATATATATATATATATATATATATATATATATATATATATATATATATATATATATATATATATATATATATATATATATATATATATATATATATATATATATATATATATATATATATATATATATATATATATAAAATAAGGATAATGGATTGATTTTTTTTTTATCCCACCGCCTCAATTTGCTAACTTTCATATTTTTTTTTTGTTTTTCCTTCTTCAACACGTTTTTGGCTTATTTCATAAGTGTATGGTAATGATAAATGACAAGTGGGTTGATTATAGGGTAATAAGTAGCCACAAATTCTAGATTTACAAAGGAAGTCTCTCATTTTCCAAATAATATAACTAATCCCTCTAACTTTCATTATTAGCAAAGTGTATCCCAAATTTAAATTTGTATCCAACTTACATATTCAAATATTGTAGATTGTAAAATAAATCTCAACAAAATAATTTAATAATTTGGTCAATTGAAATCCTAACAAAATAATCTACTTCATTTAAATCCACATTTGACTTAAATTTCGACTAACTAATAATCGCTTCATGCATACACAACATTTAGCACTTCATGCCTACATTCATTAACTACCTCTAGCATTAACCACTACAAAGGGGGTGCCCCCTTTTTCTTATGGCCAAAAGAATATCGAAAGTTAAATTGCTATCCTAAAAAAAAATTTAAACGAGCATAAAATTTTGGAGTATTACAACATGTCTCTCAATTCTTGGAGATGTGTCAACATTTTCGATACCAAGGTATTTTGGATGACGCTATTAGACTAAGGTTGTTCTCACACACTTTATAAAGCACTTGAATGGCTGTATTCTCAACCTTTTGCCAGTATCATTACATGGAATGACCTAGCACAAAAGTTTTGCACAAAGTTCTTTCTACCTGCTAAGATAGCAAAGTTCAAGCATAACATATTTATTTTTCGTCAAGGTGATTCAAAATCTTTTGACGAAGCTTGGAACAGGTTCAAGAATATGCTTCAAAAGTGTCTTTATCATGCTATCAGTAGGGGACTCCAGGTTTAATATTTCTATGCGAGACTCCTTCCATCTTTCAAAAGCATGTTGGATTCTTCGTCTAACGTCTCGTTATCAACAAAAATCATTGACAAAGTATTGAAATTATTTGAGATAGTGGCTACAAGTTCGGCCATGTGGGCTTCAAAATGGGCTGTTCAAAAGAAAGCGTTATGTGTACACGAGGTGGATGTTTACTCAGCCTTGTCTACAAAAATAGATTCTCTATTCTATAAGGTGGAAAGCATATCACAGTTAACTATTATAGCATAAGTCAAGAAGCCAAATTGTGAAGAGTATGGAGCAAGTCATAGTACAATGGATTGCCCAATTTTAGTACAAGGAATGGAACATGTTGATTTTGTACAATAGGGACAACGTTAACTAAATAATCAACATTCAGATACTTATAACCTAGGATAGAGGAAGTACCTAAACTTCTCTTAGGGTAGTTAGAATTAGAATAGGCCATCTAGTCAGTTTCAACGGCACAAGAAGAAATCTCAGTTGGAAGAGATGTTCAGAAAATTTATGGAGAAAATGAATCAATACATGGAAGCTAATAATCAGTCCATGAGGAAGACCGAAGCAACTCTCCATGACTAAAATGCTGCTATTAAAAATTTAGAAACTCAAATGGGGCAGATGACACTTTTTATGACTGGCATAGCACTAGGAAGTTTACCCAGCAATACCGAAATCAACCCCAAGGAATGTGCCAAAATGATTGCAATCAAAAGTGAGGGGCAACTACCTGAAATACATGTTAAGAGGCCAATTTCAAATAAGGAAACATTACCTTCTTTAGATAAGGACCGTATGAAACAGACTAAATAGACAACAGAATCGACTGCTAATGAGAGTTTAGGTATACCACGGGTTACGACAACCCCTCCTATCAATCCTTATGAGCCTCCTATTCCATTTCCACAGAGGATAAAAAAGCACAAGTTGGATCAACATTACATAAAACTTCTTGACGTCTTCAAGAAACTTCACATCAACATTCCTTTTGCTAATGCCCTCATTCAAATGCCTAGCTAAGCCAAATTCTTGAAGGACAACCTATCCAATAAACGCAATTTAGATGAACATGAAATGATGTTGATTGATGAGTGTAGCGCCAGAATTCAGAAAAAGCTACCTCTAAAATTAAATGACCCAAAGAGTTTTACTATATCTTGCACTTTTAGAGATTGTTATTTTGATAAAGCCTTGTGCGATTTAGGTGCAAGTATCAATTTGACGCCACTTTTTATTTTTAGGAAACTTCAATTGGGAGAGGCTAAAGCAACCACAGTAACTCTATAGCTAGTAGATTGATCCTTTACTCGTCTAAGAGGGGTCATTGGAGACTCATTGATTAAAGTGGAGAAATTCATTTTTCCAGTTGATTTTCTCATCCTTGACATGGAAAAAGACAAGGATGTTCTACTCTTGTTGGGTTGAACATTCTTAGCTGTAGGAAGGGCCCTTATAAATGTTCAGAAAAGTCAACTAATTTTGAGGCTTGGCGAAAACATTTCTCATTCAATGTCTTCATAGTCATGAAATTTCCTAGTGAGTCAGACAACTTCTTTCAGATAGATGTGATTGAAAAGGTGGTCAAGGACACATTTATGCTACACAACCCATCTGATGCATATGAGGCATGTATTGCACACTCTCAAGCTACTCACTCTGATTCTCTTGAGATTGAGGCATGTGTAAGGATTTTGGAGACTAACCCCCATATACACGTAAACGCCATTTTAAGGAATTGGGAACTAGTCCTACAAAGCCACTACCATCCATTCAGTAGCCACCTAATTTGAAACTCAAGCAACTACCACCTTATCTCCAATATGCTTATTTTGGGGACTCCTCTACATTCTCAGTAATTATTTTGAATTCAGTTAGCAAAGTGGAGGATGATAGATTGCTTCGAGTACTTAGAGATAATTAGACGCTATTGGATGGTCTATTGCAAATATTAAAGGTATCAACTCTTTATTGTGCATGCATAAGATTCTTATGGAGGAAAATTTTCGACGTAGTGTGGATGGTCAGGGAGACTAAATCTAAACATGAAAGAGGAGGTGAGGGTTGAAATTTTTGGATGCAGGTATTAGCTACCCAATATCAGACAATGCATGGATCAGTCTAGCTCAAGTTATGCGGAATAATAGTGGTATTATGGTGGTGCAGAATGAGAAGAACGAATTAATTCCCACCAAAACTGTTACAGGATGGAGAGTTTGCATCGATTATTTTCAAACCCAATGCTTCTACTCGGAAGGACCACTTTTCCCTTCCATTTATTAATCAGATGTTGGAAAGATAGGAAGGGCATTCTCACTACTGTGTCCTTGATGGATACTCCGGATATAATCAGATCCTAGTAGTGCACGATGATCAGGCAAAAACCACTTTCGCATGTCCCTATTATACTTTTTCTTACCGTAGGATACCATTTGGTTTGTGCAATGCGTCCCTTACCTTTCACTAATGTATGATTGTGATCTTCCTTGACATGGTTGAAAAATTCATAGAGGTTTCATTGATGACTTCTTGGTGTTTGGATCATCTTTTAATGAATGCTTGGAACATCTGAGCTTGGTATTACAGCGATGCAAGGAGATAAACTTGATATTGAATTAGAAAAAATGTCACTTCATAGTACAAGAGGGCATTGTGTTGGGACATTGGATTTTAGCAAAAAGGATTAAGGTGGACAAAGCTAAAATTTAGGTTATTGAGAAACTACCACCACTGATGTCAGTTAAGGTTGTTCGCAGCTTTCTTGGGCATGCCAAGTTCTATGGGCGACGTATCAAGGATTTCTCAAATATCACAAAGCCCCTGTGTAACTTGCTAATGAAGGACACCCCATTTAACTTTACTGAGGAATGTTTGTCAGTTTATAACACTCTAAAGGAGAAGGATATCTTAGCACCAGTGATCATTGCATCGAATTGGAGTTTGCCATTCAAATTGATGTGTGATGCAAGTGATTACACCGTGGAGTCGTATTGGGACAGCGTAAGAATAGGATATTCCATGTGATCAACTATGCAAGCAAAACCTTGAACAACGCATAGCTCAACTATGTTACTATTGAGAATGAGCTTTTGGCCGTGGTGTATGCCTTTGATAAATTTCAATCATATCTTGTAGGATCATAGGTCATAGTCTACACCGATCATGCTGCCTTAAAGTACTTGATGACAAAGAACGATGCGAAACCTAGAATAATCCGTTCAGTATTACTTTTGTAAGAGTTTGATATGAAAATTAGGGATAAGAAGTGAAGTGAAAATGTGGTGACCGAATACTTATCTTGACTTGAGCTTGGAAAGCCGAAAAAGTCATTCGAGATAAATGAGATTTTTCTAGATAAGCAGATGTTTAGTGTGGAAAATGCACCTTGGTATGCTAATATCGTAAATTATTTGGTCAAGTATATCACTCTACCGAATTTTCAAGTCATCAAAGAAAGAAATTTTTCACCGACCAGAAAATGCTATTTTTGGAGGATCCCATTCTCTACAGACGAGGGGCAGATCATATTATATAACGATGTGTGCCTAAGAAAGAAGCACCTCAAATACTGGAGCAATGTCACTCATCTGCATATGCATGACACTTTAGAGCATCAATGACCGCTGCTAAAATCTACAATTAGGATTCTATTAGCCTTTACTATTTCGAGATGCTTATGAGTTTGTGAAGAGGTCTGACAGATGTTAAGACACTGGAAATATCTCGAAAAGGAATGAGATGCCCCTGAATAGCATTCCTGTTGTGGAACTCTTTGATGTGTGGGGAATTGACTTTATGGGGCCGTTTTCTTCGTCGTTCTCAAATAAATGTATTCTAGTTGCAATTGACTATGTCTCCAAATGAGTGGAAGCTGTAGCATTTCTAACCAACGTTGCAAATATCGTGATTAGATTTCAAAAACAAGTACATTTTCATTCATTATGGCATTCTTCGAGCTATCATAAGTGATGGAGCAAAAATTTTTGCAATCGTCAATTTGAGTCCTTATTGGCTAAATATGGCATTCGACATCTTGTACCCCTTATCACTCCCAGACCAGCGGGCAAGTTGAAATCTTCAATCGAGAATTAAAGGGGATACTTGAGTAACGGTAAGCTCTTCTAGAAAGGATTGGTATAAGAAGATTATTGACGCTTTGTGGGCTTATAGAATAGCTTTCAAAACACTTATAGACACGTCTTCATACTGCTTAGTTTTTGGGAAAGCGTTTCATTTGTCGATTGAGTTGGAGCATCGAGCTTGCTAGGCAGTCAGAAACTTAAATATTGATTTGACAACAGCTAGAGAAAAGATGTTACTCCAATTAAATGAAATGGATGAGTTTATACTTGAAGCTTATGAGAATCAAAGCTGTACAAAGAACGCACCAAAAGATGGCATGACATGCATATTCAGATAAGAAGAAAGTTTGAGGTGGGGCAAAAAGTTCATTTTTACAATTTTATGCTCGAGCTTTTCTCGAGAAAGTTGAGGTTAAGGTGGTCTGGTCTATACATAGTTACCAAGGTATTTCCATATGGGGTTGTAGGGATCATTCATGAAGGTAAGGAGACTTTTTAAAGTTAGTGGACAATGGCTTAAACAATAATAGAGCGTTGAATTCTCAAGGGAAAAGTCCATCGTTCATTTCAGAACACCGGAATGAATCAACCATGGTAAATTCGAGCTATAGACTATAAATTATCGTTTGTTGGGAGACAACCCAATGTCTCTTCCCTTTTATTTATTCCGCTTTATGCATTAGATTAGGAAATTCTTGCATTTTTAATCAATTTTGATAGTTTAGGTCATTGTTCATCCATTTATGTCACAAAGAGTCAATGTATGGTCCAAACTAGTTTTAAATGTGTTATGCATGAGTTATGAAGTGTTAAAATCATGCTTGGCTAATTCCGTGTTAAAATCATGCATTTCGAGGCAAAAATATATTTTCCAAGCTTTCTCGGATCCGCAAATGTTTTCAAGTTTCAAAGTGGTTTTGAAACTGATTTCATGGCATATCACACTAATTTCCTTTATGTGGTTGCATAGAGTAAATAAATAAAAAAAAATCAGTTTTTAAAACCTCAAACACGGCAGTTAAAAAAATTAGTTTTTAAAACCTCAAACATGGCACATATACTACC
>NW_019230677.1:284106-288977 GCF_002742605.1 Olea europaea var. sylvestris
AGAGAAGAAATAAGAAAGCCACAATTACATTGATTAAGCCCCAAGATATTTGGTTTGATAGAACTATACATTTAATGCGAGACTAGTAGTTTAGACCTGGTAAGTCATACACAATCATACGCTGTGCTTCCTTCTGATTTTTCCCTTGCCATGGCTCTTCTTTTTTGCAATCTTGATTTTCATTTTCAGCTTCTTCCGAATTGGTTTTAAGGCTTTAGAAGTTTGACCACCATCAGTCATCTCCACATCTGCTAAACAATGGAAACGACATTAATATACAAAGAAAGACATTTTTGTACTAAGAAGTGTGAAAAATATGGTTCCATACACGTGTATTCATCATGAATGGATATATAAAAGAATGATTTATCCAGATTTTTCAAGATACCAGAAGGTTGATAGACATTACAATATATTAATAGAACGCTTTTAATCACCAGTTAAGAAAAGTCAAAACAGTTATGCAGAATAGAGTTTACAAGTATATAGTAGTTATCCATCAAGGCCGCTAAATGCTCCTCTACATATAGCTTCAATACATTCTATGAAGAGCAAAAAGGCTATCTTTCAAAGGAAACTGCTTGATGCCTTCTTATAGATGAACTCTAATTGTGTACAGAAATGTTTGTATCTTTTCAATATTGTACACTTTCTTTACAATGTTAGTCTCATATTCCCAGGAGACTATATCTCAAGAAGGGTTAAATACACCGTCAGTCACCTAGCAAGGCTTCAAGTTGGCTACCAGACTTTATTTTGCTCCAACTTAGACACTGACCTATTGATATTGTTTAGGTTTGCTCTTGCTCACCCCGTTCAACTCTATCTCACAAACTAATGGAAAAAACTTGTGGACATGGTGGATGAAACTGATTTGTAATTATGCAGCTGTTAGCTAACATGCTTTGGCATGCCACATGTAAAAAGCCATTTAAATGATGAAGTCATTTTATGTGAATGCAACTTTACTATTTATCCAAGAGTTTTACTGTGGTCATCATAATAATCTCCATGCATCAATCCAAAAACTCCAATATTTGACTCAAGTCAACAAGCTCTTACTAAATTCCTCATTTAGATTTGTCATTATTAACAACTATATTCGTTCTTACTGCCAGTATTGTTGTTATTATACACATCATTATAGTAATCATGAGAATATAGTTCTCGAACCTGCTGTTGCAGTTTAGACGGAGCTGATTGTAGGAGGAGGAGGAATAGCGGGACTCAATAATTTTATAACAGGGATGCTTCGTTTACTTGGCATAGCAGGAAATGGCCACATTAATAGCCGTGTTCAATGAATGAATGGGTTGTTTGAGCAGAAAAAGAGTTGAGATCTGAGAAGGTGGAAAACCTTCTGTTCTCTGTCTCTATTTCAGTAAGGTGGGTGGCCCGGGGGGGCGAGGGGGGGGGGGAGGGGGGGGGGGGGGGGGGGGGGGGGGGGGGGGGGGGGGGGATGGAGACAGAACACATTCATCAAATAATATAAAAAGACACGACTTCATCATTTAAAAGTCATTTATACACATATGGCATACCAACACAGCGTTAATGACAGTGCAAATTTTCCCCTTCCACGTGCATTTCCATTAATTTGTGAAACGGAGTTGGATGGAGTGAGTATACTGAAACACAGTCGATAGCTAAGTGACGGAGTTGGAACAAAATGAATTCGGTCTGTGAAAATTCTTTGGCGACCACCAGTTTTTCTATACCTGACACTTGGAGACTTGGAGAATATAACCAAAACAATTGTACATATTGAGTACGCAAAAATTCTACAACGTATGGGAAATATTGGTTGAATCAGGTAAAATGAATAAATAATAAAATCGCATTGGGCACATAAAAGGGGTCGAAAAAATAAACCCATGATATACACAATCCAATTTATATCGAGGATTAAACTGAGCAAACAAATATATCACAGCCGGAAAAACCCATTACCCATATAAGATTTATGGACAAAGGAAAATAAAAACAAACCCATGTTGCTGTCATCATAGTTGCTAGCAAACGAAGTAGTAGCGGCACCAGTGGAAATTTCTTTTTTTTACAAGGTGTCCTATTCTAGACTAATCCTTGGGTCTGTGATCCGGCCCCTCTTCACACAATCCGGTTAATCGCAGGATGTGCCTCCAACTGGCCAGGGTCCGAGCGCTCCCCACCTGGTCTGACAAAGTGCCAAGCAAGCCAATCCAAGTTGCACCTTGCCTTCCAAGAATAATCCTTGCCTTCCAAGTTCTCACTTGCCTTCCAAGAATAAATCCTTGCCTTCCAAATGTTCCCTTGCCTTCCAAGAATAAATTCTTGCCTTCCAAGAGCCCCATGTTTAAAACTCACGACCTCTGCTCTGCCAGGTTTGACAGCGTCCGTCCTTTGCCAGTGGAGAAGTGCCCTGGGGGGCTGCTGTCATCATAGTTGCTAGCAAACGAAGTAGTAGCGGCACCAGTGGAAATTTTAGGAGTGGGCTTGACAGGAAGTCTTGCAGCCTCTTGGACAGCACGCTTGGCGGCTTCTTTCTGGTCGTAAACGGTCTGTACAAGCTCTCTCCTAATTGCCCTCAGCCTTTTCTCCCTCTTCGACCTCATTGATTTTGCCATTTTCCTTCTTTCTCTGTGTAAGTTGTTCTGGAGTTTTCTCACCGAGACTTTCTTCCCTTCAATTTATAAGGGTTAATTATATGAATGGTAACTGAACTTTACCCTATGTTACTACTTAGTCACTGAACTAAAAAATGTAACTCAATGGTCACTGAACTTCGTCAACTGTTATTACTTTATAACTGAACTTTAAAATGTATCTCAATGATCACCGAACTTTACACCGTATTACCCATCCGTCACTCAAATGAAAAAATCCGTTAAGTCTAACAAACGTCGTCAACTTGAGTGACAGATGGGTAATACAGTGCAAAATTCAGTGATCATTGAGATACATTTTAAAGTTCAGTTATGAAATAGTAATACTTGGCGAAGTTCAATGACTATTAAGTTATATTTTTAAATTCAGTGACTAAGTAGTAATATAGTTGAAAAATCAAATCGACCTCAGTTACATTGACACTATTCGAACATTTTTGTACTTTTATTTAATTTTTCTTTGTCAATTTCTTTTAGTGTTCTAACTGTTTCTCTTTCAATCTATTTATGCGGAATTTGAGATACAGTGAACTGATACCAGTTGATCTAAAAATCAAATGTACTTTTTCACCATGATGGATGAATATTAGCAACAATTCTATTTTTATTTGATTTATAGGTCTTTGATTTTCTTTTCCCTCTTTTTTCCCTTCATTTTCTTTGATTTCTTCTTTCACAGGAGTCGATTTGAAAAGTTTAGCCCTTGTTTGATCCCCATTTTGAAGAATAAAATGAATTTTTGAATAGTATATTGATGAGAAATGTGTAGTTAAAAAATAAAGAAAAGTTTTAGATTTACGTATAATATTATTTTATTGAAAAATATGTGGTTGAATGATATCAAATCACTGTTTAAGAATGTATTTTTTTTTTTTAAAATAATGGGACTCAAACAAGGGCTTAATAATTTAATTTAAAAATATATCTTAATGGTCACTGAACTTTGCCCTATGTTACTATTTAGTCACTCAAGTTGACGCTATTTGTTGGACTTAACGTATTTTTCCATTTGAGTGACGGATGGGTAATACGATGCAAAGTTCGGTGACTATTGAGATACATTTTAAAGTTTAGTTATGAATTAGTAATACTTGGCGAAGTTCAGTGACCATTGAGTTATATTTTTAAGTTCAGTGACTAAGTAGTAATATAAGGCAAAGTTCAGTGACCATTCATATAATTCACCCCAATTTATAATGAGATTAGGGTTTACACAAAGTTCTTTACACAAAGTTCGGTGGCAAATGAATAGCATCGTATGGTGCTGCAAAGCAAATCGTGAGACCCTTTTCTAAATTTTTACACAATATACTCCAATGTCTCCTGCTTTAGTAACTTCGATCCTTCAATTTTAATATAAATTTAAACCATCACTTATCATAATTTGAAAAAATTGAAGTTCATGAATTTATCAAAATTGTCATAAAATAGGGAAAAGTAGAGCATTCAATATAATTGTATATATTTTATTGAGAACCAAAATTTTATATTTATAATGGAAGAATTAAGACTACAGGATTATAATGGTCATTCACTAATAAACATCCAATTTGCAACATTTCCCATTGAATGACTCATTACAAAATATTTGTCTTGTTAAAATACTTTTTAATGAAAATTCAACGAAACAAAAATATCAAATGAAAAAAAAGGAGTACCAATAATTATAACAAAATTGAAGTAATAAAAAGTTGACTCATTAAAGTCTTGTCAAGAAGATCCATTGGGACAAAACTTGAGCGAAAGAAAAGGAGTGTAAATAATCCCACTAATTTCTATTAATGATTCTTGTATCAAATCATCAATGTCTTGTACATCAATATCTTCAATATTACAATTCTGGTGAAGCATGTTTCATAATGTCTTGTTTTAGTCTCCAAGCAATATCATCATCATATATGAAATTTATCAATCTTTGTTTATCTTTAGTTAGCATGAGATCTGTTGAAAAATAAATTGTGTTTTTGCTTTCTTTGAGAGTCGTACACAATTCGTAACATACAAGCGTATTATTTTGAGGAAAAATATCAAAATATGTTATAGACATTCATTATGTAATGAATATATCTCATTAAAACCTTCTTAGAAAAATTCTGTGGAAAAAATCTTAATAAGAGAAAAAAATATATATATAATTCTTTTAACTATGCTACAAAACTTGCTTCATTAAAAACCTTGCAAAGAAAATTGGGTAAAATCTTGATCAAGTAAAAAGAGTACAACGCG
>NW_019230677.1:294616-297096 GCF_002742605.1 Olea europaea var. sylvestris
TACAATGTCCAATAATCAGCCACGCGTAAGGTTAGACTACACTAACTCACAAGCCCAAAGTCACATTTCCATAAAATGCAATTTTATCAAGAGTAGTCAAAGGCTTGGTCCAAGTCAAAATATGAGGTAGTCAACCCAATTTCCAACACCATGGGTCATGAAAATATCACTGCCTTGATTCAGTTCTTCCAGTTTAAAGGATTAAATATACTCGATATTGTTGTATTCTCAAATACCTAGTTATTTAGTTATGTAAAGGATATAGTATATGGAGTCCACTTAATTTATATGGTTCATTTTCATGAGCATACATTTTTGAAAGAAGTACTCGTGGGGCTCTACAATGTAGGTTCTCCTTATTAATTTTTTCTAATTGGTAAATGTAAATTTATTGATCAAAGCTCATATACAAGTATATCGGAGATATCCAGGCAAATCAAAGATCTAAAAATGTACAAACAACAATGATTTATCGACCCAACAGTAGGACTTGAAATGAACCAAAACATTAGGATACGAAAAGAACATAACTTTGTATACATGTATTTCAATCGGTCTCATTATGCCATCAATACATAGTTTAAGATCCTCAAAAATCATTCTATTTCGCGCCATCTAAATTTAGTAGACTGTGCAAGCAAGTGCAATTTTCTTGGCTTTAGATTGCCAAGAGGTGTCTCGGACTTCTTTCTCATCCACTTCAAAGCGCTAAGTACTTTTATCATTGAGGTGGCTTTGGATTGCCAAGAGGTATCTCTTCATTCCTAACCAAACTTTGATCTGTCCCTAGATGCTTGAAGTCCAAATGCACTAAAAAAGTAAATGCTGACCTGTTTCAAGTTATGGTCTCCAAATCTTCCCTGTCCCAGTCCTTTTCTCCCCTATTCGGCCCAAAAAATCGATATGCATTGTCCATGCGAATCGGCCAGATGCGGTCCAGTTGTGAAAGCCCAAGATTAACTAATTAAGAGGGGGTGAACTAGTTTCTTAAACATTTTCAAAGAATTAATCTAAATTCAAGTAAGTAAAGATAAAATAGATTAATTTAAATAAAAACTACAAATATACAACTGTTAAGTAAAATGGAAGAGAAGATGGAAACGATATAATTGTGGAAGTTCGATCCAAAGCAATAATCTTCGTTCTCCATAACCAAGTTCTTCGGCGAGAATAAGGCATTTTCACTATATTGATTGACTTATGGTACAATCCAACCCTTTACAACGCGTTCAATGATTTAGAAACAAGGAGCACAAATCTATATACAACATTGAGTTTTACGAGACTTCAATATGACCAATACTATTAATTTTTACGGGACTTCAATATGACCTATAAGTACAACAAAATAAAGTTACAATGGACTCCTCTTTTGATAAATGATACAAATGAATTAAATACTAAGAGGCTAACACTTCAATAAATAGCAACAAATCATAACTGAAGTGTTAGATGAGAAAACTTTGATAAATATAATTATTTCGAAGTTTAATTCAATCAATCAAAAATTTTAAATGAGAAGATGAAGAAGAAATAAATGCAATGTAAGTTCTAAAAATTTCTCAAAACATATATCTTTTAATGAATAATGGTAATAAATTAAGTACCAAGCGAGAGATGAGGAACTTTGATGACTATTATGATTTTAGAAGTTTGATTCAATAGATCAAAGTTTTGATATAGAGAAGTAGAAGAAATGATACCGTATAAGTTCAAATCTTTTCCTCAAAACATATCAATCTTTTATGATTGATAGAAATAAGTTAAATACAAAAAGAGCGATATAAAAACTTCAATGAAGATAATGAGGAGATGTTGAAACAATCAAAGATTTTCATATGAAGAAATAAATGAAATGTGTGCAATGTAGCCTCAAATAATTTTCTTAAAATATATATCACTTAATGCTATTGAATCTCTTTTAAAGAATGGAAAGAGTGGGGATTATTTATAGAGTTTAAAATGTCAAGAAACTTGTAAGTTCGGACGACTCGTCCAATCGATCGCCTTTTGTCCGGATAACCAATATTGCTACTTATTCAGTAAAAAATCAGAGGTAAGAGCAGTCAAAATTTGGACCATTGGAAAACTTTCGATCGATCGCCTCTTCTCGTCTGTCAATCACCTCCGGTCGACCACCTCGTCGGGCTGGTTGATCCCTCGACAATTTCAATCTTTTTATGTTTTGGTCCTGTTTGATTCAATTTGAAGGTTTTGAAAGGCGTGAACTTTTGGAAAGTATTTTTAACTAACTTTTCAAGATAAAAAATATTTTTCTACTTTAAATATCATTTTAAAATTCATTTTTATTTTTGATCAAAATATTGCATTATAATGACTTTTAATGCACAAAATTTATTTTTAATGCATATAAGGATTTTGAGCTTAAGCATCCATTGTCAAACACCAAACTACTAGTATCTTTACATTTTATCTGGGAAATCAAGTCTTTGATCTTGCTATGAAGTTTGGCTCTTAAG
>NW_019230677.1:297538-325418 GCF_002742605.1 Olea europaea var. sylvestris
AAAATTTCAACCAATAATGCATATAGAATCGATCTGATGAGAACATTTAGTATGAATTCAGTTTAGCCACATCTTCAAATTCATCGATAATTCTCAAACCTCTTTAAATATATGGAAATCTATCAAGTGTTCGAGGTTTAGTGAGAATGTCGACCAATTGATTTTCTATATTCATAAATTCTAATACAATATTTTTCTCATTTTAGGTGCCTTTAGGATACCATAGACTTAATATCTTAATGCACTGAGATATCTAAAAATTCGTTTTACGGCACTAAAGCATGATTCTTGAGTTTTTGGTTAAAATCTAGCATATAATCATACACTAAACATAATATCGAATTTACTTGTGATCAAGTAAAGAAGAGATCCGATCATACTTCAATATTTGGTTATTGAGCATGTCCATGATGTATTTTGTTTGACTCCGTCCAAAAGTAGAGATTGATTCCTTTATATTTCGGAAGATTTTTCTTCATCTTGTTCCACATTTGCTTATTCCTCATGTTGATCTTCAACATATTTAGAATCTTCCTTGTTTTGATTTTAAATGTTCATTTGCTCGAAAGGAATCTCCCAACCTACATCATTAACAATACCTTTTTCTTGATTAATAGGATTAGTTTCATCAAATGTCACATGCATGGATTCTTCAACGATTAAAGTTTTTTAATTAAAAAGAAAACTCTATAAGCTTTGTTAGTCGATAATTATTCAATAAGATTCCAATATCAAACTTTGAATCAAAAATTTTCAATTTTTTTTTTTTTAGTATTCAATATAAAACATTTACAACCAAACACTTATGTAATTAATATTGAGAAATTTATTTTTCAAAGTTCATATAGAGTTTTGGTTTTCTTTCGATTAACCAAAACTTGATTTCGCTTTTATAGAGTGGCTGAAAAGATGTATTGATATAAGCCTACATAAGGGATGGGGATCCATATGTAAGTACTTACTTAAGGAAGATAAAGAACCAGAAGTTTGGAGGGAATTATAATATAGCTAGTGGTGTTGACGACTTTGGCCCAAAAAATAATTTGGTAAACTATTTTCATTTAGTATAGTCCGAGCCATTTTGTGTAATGTACTATTCTTTCTTTTACTACACCATTTTGTTAAGGAGTTTTAGGAGCAAAAAAATTTGGAGAAGTCTTAAAAATCTTATATTTGAATTAAACTATAATCACTTAATTAAGAGGGTGTTTGGTAGAGATTTTGAGAATTGATTTTTGACCGTCAGAGATAAAAGTGGGTCTTACTTTTGAGAGAAGAATTCAAAAATGACGACTGAAATAGTGAAATAATGATCAAAAAATTAATTTTAATTGGCTTAAAATCCCCACCAAACACCGCCTAAACTTGTTAGTAAAAGAGCTTAACTTGTTTATTATAATCAAAATTTTAAGGTTATAATCAACCATCGTCAAGAAGTTGGACAACCTATTAACAACAGCTTGGTCAGTGGAATCTAGCTTTTAAGCTGATTTCAGATGTGCAAAAGCTTCTTGATCAATGGAAAGTGATCTTTCCTTGCCATACACTCCCGAATACTAGCCCCGCAGAGGTAAAATTGATTAACCTATTTAATCCATAGTGTGTTTTTCTTACTATGGATAGTACAAAGGAATTTTGAAAGTAGTGTTGAATTCCAACGTTTCATGTCTCTAAATCCAAACCACCCTTATTTTTCTCTAGCAAAGAGAATGAAATCATCCACAAATTCTACGTGTGTAATCTTTAAAGGGCTACATTTGGGATGATAGTTGAACTCACTATTCTTCGTAGATCCCTTCGACATTCTTAAAAAATACTCAAGGGAAATGATAAACCAAAAATTAAGATAGAGGATCACCTTAATGAAGCTTTTTCCTTTAAAGAATCCACAGAAGTTACCATTATGCACAATTGAATATGAGGGGGGTAGAAATGCATTCTATTACCCAACCTATGAACTTCGTAGGAAAGCCAAGTCCATAAAGCACATCCTTGAGAACGTCCAAATAGACCGAATCATATGCTTTCTTGAGATTAATTTTGAGAAGGTATCTTGGAACAACTCTTTTATAATTGTATTATTTTAAAAGCTCTTGAGCAAGATGAATATTTTATGTCATACTCTTACCTTCCACAAACGCACCTTGAGCTTGATCCATAATGGAACCAAGGACAGGCCCCCACTGAAAAGCAATGATTTTTGTGATTAATTTGTAGAACACATTACAACATGTGATCGGTCTATGTCACCAACAGATGTAGAGTGATTTGCCTTGGATAGCAAAGCATTGACCGTATGATTCGTTTGCTTGAGAAGAGAGATAGAAGCAAAGAATTCTTCAATTGCCACCATAAATTCATCACCAACAATATCCCAAGACTTCTTGAAGAAACATGATGTATATCCATCCGGTCTCGGGGACTTACTGTTCGCGAAATATTTTCTTTCGATTTAAATTACCGCAAGTGTACGGTTCGTTAACAAGTAATAAAGTGGATTCAATGAGTCCGAGTATCGTCCCACAGAGATTGGTTAGTTCAATTTTACTTATTCGACCTTAACCGAAACCAAATTACTCAAAATGAATGTGGACCTAATTAAAACTCTAAAATTGGAAAGAAAACCCTACTTATGCAACTTTTATGATTGTAATGAAATTAGTAAGCAAAACAATAATTTAAAACTCTAAAATGAAATCAATTGTTGAGAACGCACGTTTGTTGTAATCAATAGAAATTAAACACACTAGGATCACGATTTCCCATGCAATTATCACTTTAAACTCTAGTTTCACAATATGACAACATAATTCAATTGTTGACGAATCAATGTTCCTAAGTCTATCCAATACTCTCTCTCGAGATGTATCAAACCTATTTCTACATACCACCGGCCTATATTTCTATGACAAGTACGTATGTAAAAATGCATGTAGTTTTATGAACACTTAAAGATTCACGTAGGGCATAGCGGTAAATTTCTATCCCCTATCGGACCCTACGATGATTTATATTATGTCGAATTTATTCCAATTCTCTCGAATGCAAGAATAAATCACCCAAACTCACACAATTACGGGCCCTTAATTGTGGAAACAATAAATGCATATAAATCATTCAAAACAAAAGAAATATGTTTTAATGTCAAATTGCAAAACTAGAAAATTAAAGATCCAACTACATGGTGCATCGATCTCCTAGTATAATAAAAATCTAGCTAGCATAATGGGAAATAAAGAAAAACAATAATTAAAACCAAGGAAGAACATCACCCAATTGATTCTTGAAGTGAAATCTTGAATCTTGAAGTGGATTGCCTTGTTTTTGCATTGTTCATCCTCTCCAAATCCTCCAAAATTGTGTTTTTGTGCCTCCAATTACGTTCTCCCCTTCTTCTGGACGTTCTTTCGTATTTAAATCGCGTGGAAATTAGGTTACCAAAGGAGTTTCAATCGTATAAGGAAACTGCAAAACGGCCCCCAGATTATACCTATGCGACCGCATAGTACATTTCTATGCTGTCGCATAGAGTAAAAAAATTTGAGAAAAAGTTCTCGGGAGGCTTCTATGCGACCGCATAGAATTTATACTATGCGACCGCATAGTTATACAATTCTTTCCGCTGGATAGCGTTTAGTATTTTGGTCATAACTTTCTCTCCTGATCTCCGATTGAAGTGATTCAAAGTGAATTGTGAAGAAAACTCAAATATCTACACTTTTGATAGAAATAGGCTTCCTCAAATTCTGATGTTTACTATGTCAAAAATGGATCTCAAGTAGATACTAAAAATCACGAGCATAGTTTTTTCGCCTGAAAGTTGATACTTGATAATACTTCGACCCTATTTCACCTCGTGACTCCTTTCCTCATCCGATTGACCTTTAACACTCTTGAATCTTCATTCCATTTCCCGTCTCATCTATGAATTATTTGCAACTTGGTCCCCGAACTTTCAGTTTAATTCATTTTAGTCTTTTTTCGGCTCTTTTCTTCTGAATTTCACCATGTTCATCGGTATTCCCTACAATTCACAAATATAACGAGATTAAGTCACAATTCAATCATTTTGCTCATTATTAAGTATGTTTGTGACCTAAATAAGTGTGCAAAAACACACTTATCACTTACCATCACCAGAATTAAATAAAGCATCTTTAATTTCTTGCCTCGAAACATCCAAGTTAAGTAGTTTAGAATTATCTATAGCATGAGTCCAAAACTCAAAAAAATCAGCATCAGTAAGCTCCATCAGTTTGTCTTTTCCCAACTATTCACTATAAAAATGAGTGAATTCATCCGCCACCTTGTTTTGGAAAGTAGTTTATGAACAATCCCTTTTTAAGTAAATCTGCAATGTAATTCCTTTTAGTATTTATTTTTTCAACTGATGAAAGACTTGGTACTCTAGTCACTATTCTTAAGATAAGCGTACTTTGCTTGTTGATATTAGAAGCTTCTTTCCACTTTACAAAGATTGATGAATTCTTTCCTTCAATGAGACACATCACTTTGTAGTTGAGTGTGGTAGGATCATTTGGTAGTTCCAATTGTGCCGATTTTAACATTCTAGTAGAATTTTTGGTCCTTGAGGAGTTATGTGTGAAATGCTTGTCATTAAGCTTTCTTAAAAAACCTTTGGGCTTTTGTAACTTTTTACATAGTATGAATTGCTCTGCACCATGGATTTCATATCTCAACGATCTTGTACTAGCTCATGAAAATTTTCCTTTTTAGTCCACATATTGAAGAACCTAAATGGCTTACTCTTACTCCCATCATGCTCAAAAAGTGAAATAATGCAAGATGAGGATCGAAAAGGCATCCTGATGGCAAAAAATTAGCATGGCTATTAAATCCCGCTTGTACCCAAACATCAATCCCCATGGCTATCAAGATTGCTCCAAATCGAACTATTGGTCCAAGTGTAGAAATACCCAATAGATCTTAAATCTGTAAATCCAACATTTAGATGCAAAATCCCTCACCTCATATGGAGTAACATCCACTCCATGGCATTTTTCGTCAAATTCAAGAACATTGTTAAAATCTTGAATAATTAATAACCTAACCCTATTTTGGAATCTAAGTTTTAGAGCTACATGCGGCCATCGTGTGTCTGAATATCTAGCATTTACCATAAATTTTTGGCTCATGCTCATACACTACGAGTTGCACTCTTGATTTTCCCTTAGGTAAATTCATTTCAACAGAACGAACCAAATCTTTGAATGCATCCACTTCTACAAAAAATAGAGCATAAGATAGTCCTCCCATTCGTTAATGTGAGTTTATGTAGATATTGGTTTCTCGATCATCGAAGATATCTTCGTCAAAGCTCTTGGATTCCAACAATCCAAAGAAAGCCCTGCCAACTTAACCCAAATCAGCATAGTACTTACGTCGTCATCATCGGGGCATAATTTTTAACATTAGTGGCCTACCAAATATAAAATATAAACCCCATGCAACACATTTGCCCTTGAAGCTTCATTTTCAAATTTGAAAATCAACCATCTTTTTTCATAAACAAAATATTCATATTCAACCTTCCATGAATAACATGTTTATAGTAGAGCAGTTTTCGTCGAAAATCTCCTGGCAAAATATTCAACTAAACAATAGCCCCATGATTCTTCTACACAAACCATTTCATTTTCCTCCAATGTAACTTTATAGGTTTGTGTGCAATATTTTTTAGCTTGAATCTCTCATCAACCTTCCTATTTGTCTTCATAAAGGTTAACCCATAGAGCTTGGGTTCACTTAGATATTCACCTTTTGAACACTATAATCATCTTTCCTAGCCCTTGGGATGCACCAATCGAGCTGGCCGAATCTGTGTCCACATCACCAAATGTTTGTGAGACACATGATGATTTGGTAGAATCATTATCAAATCCCTTCTAAAAGACCTTAGACGCCTCATGAGCATGCACTTTCAAAGGTGAAATTCCAATTTTTTCTTGTTCGAAGTACTGTCAGTATAAGTGACTTCAAGAACCTTACCATTCATGGCTATATTCTAAACATTCGAAGAAAAGGCAAGGGATGATTGTTCAACAAGCTTGTTACGTGAAGAGACTATTGTGTGATCCAGCTTTTTCACTTGATGTCCATCATTTCCAACAGCCAGAGGTTTAGCAATTAAGTTTTCTAAATTTGTTTATTCATCACCTAGTTTGTTTCGCTTCACCACTGGGGCTCTATTCCAAGCATATGTGGCAACCACGTAAAAGTATCAATCCATGGAAAAGTCAGAAAGTTGACTAGAGTTAAACGATCAAGCCTACTCTATCGCCGAAGTCATACACAACCTAGGCCATCGATCCCTAACTCCCACTTTCAAAGGCATTCGGATCATAAGCATTTCCCAAAGAGATCATAGTATCTAATGAATGATTGATGCAACTACTTGCTGTCCAAATAAGCTCAGTTTTGTCAACCCAATTAATTATATACACTGACATACTCCAAAGGATGGCTCCCCTTTCCTACACACTTGAGTGTACTATACAATAAGTGGGTGATTGGAGAGCTATGATAGGACATTCTAGAAGGTCGGTTGCACCCATGTACTCTTCATCCAACAACCAAGATTAGTGATTTATTACTATAAATAGCAAACATTTTAGCACTTTGATTCTAATACAACTCTTTATTGAAAGAAAACTATTATTCTCCATCTCGTTCATATTCAAACTTGTTTGAGATTAGATGACATTGTTTTTGCTGAGTTGTTTGTGATTGATCCTTAATGCACATTTATCCATGAATTTATTGTTGGTGTCTGAACATCTTTATCTTGTGTCTTAGAGCATCTTCCACGTTCACGTTTGATTATTCTTTCAAACTGTATTCTTGGTCAAAGTGCATAGGAATTTACTCGCCTAGACGTGAGTAGACCTGACATCTGTTGTCCACATCATCCCTATAAAAATCAAAGTCAGCATATTGACACCATTTGTGGAAATCCACACATTCAACCAGGAGAAACCAGTGAAAAAAGAAAATTAAAAATACATTTAAAGTTAAGCTTCCTACCTTCGAAGAAAAGGAGTTGTTCTTAAAGAAAGAACACTTGAAAACCCCATTTACCAAAAAAAGGCCTTTGAAAAAGTTACCTTCGAAGAAAAGTCATTGACATGAGTTCCAACAACGAAGAGTCAGTGCCTCGAAGGGCTTGGGAATATAGTAAAGAAGGAAACCCCTCACACGCTACTCCTGGTAGTCAAGAGGTAGATCCAAACTAGCTGTCAGACTCACCAGGGAAGTGGCTACCATGGTGGCAAACATAAGGGATATTACCCAACAGAATATTGCTAATAAGTGTACTTTATACACTTATTCAAGACCATAAAATGATAATATTTAGTTGCTTCTTGGATGAATTATGGTCTAAATTGTTGCATTTGATGTTGAATAAGTAAAATTTCATGATGGTACAATAAATTTGAAGAAATGAGAGGAAAACCAAGAAAAAATAGCAAGATCCAAAGTTCAAGGACTAAAGAGCAAAAACTCAAAAACTGTGTCGGACCTTATGATGAAGATTCAAGATGTTCGGAGTCAATTGGATAAAGAAAGACATTAAGGGAAATATAATCAACGTATGATCACACATCAATTTTCAACCAAAGAAAGTTATGCACCGTTTGTCAGCCTCATATGGGCCTTTGAAAAAGTTACCTTCGAAGAAAAGGCATTGACATGAGTTCCAACAACGAAGAGTCAGTGCCTCGAAGGGCTTGGGAATATAGTAAAGAAGGAAACCCCTCACACGCTACTCCTGGTAGTCAAGAGGTAGATCCAAACTAGCTATCAGACTCACCAGGGAAGTGGCTACCATGGTGGCAAACATAAGGGATATTACCCAACAGAATATTGCTAATAAGTGTACTTTATACACTTATTCAAGACCATAAAATGATAATATTTAGTTGCTTCTTGGATGAATTATGGTCTAAATTGTTGCATTTGATGTTGAATAAGTAAAATTTCATGATGGTACAATAAATTTGAAGAAATGAGAGGAAAACCAAGAAAAAATAGCAAGATCCAAAGTTCAAGGACTAAAGAGCAAACACTCAAAAACTGTGTCGGACCTTATGATGAAGATTCAAGATGTTCGGAGTCAATTGGATAAAGAAGGACATTAAGGGAAATATAATCAACGTATGATCACACATCAATTTTCAACCAAAGAAAGTTATGCACCGTTTGTCAGCCTCATATTGAGACCCATTTTTGACATATTAAATGATTGAATTTGAAAATGATGTCTAAATCAAATTTTAGCCATTTGAGTTATCTTTTCAACACATCTTGAATTACCTCAATCGGATATCGGAAGAAAAAGTTATGATAAAAATATTAAAAGAACGCAGCCAAAATTTTTTGTCCAAAAGGTGGCGCCATGGTGCCACCTGGGTGTGTCCAGGGCGCGTTTTTTGCCCGTTTTGAAGTCCATAAAAATTCTAATTCCTTCACAAATGTGGGGGCAACTATATATACAATTTTTCCAAACGTTAGAGGAGGATTCCACACATTGAGAGGCAAGAACACAACTTGAGAGTTAGAGAGCAAACTAAAGAGGACAAAAATGACAATTCATGGGTTGGAAATCAAGATTTGGAACGAGAAGAAGAACTTAGTGCAAGATTCATCCACTCCTCCACATCTAAATTCTAAACCCGATTATGGACTCTACTATTTTTATTTGTTTTTCTTCCTCTATTATGAATAGCTAAAATTCTTGTTAGGGCGAATAATGTAACTTACTTGGGACTCTTTACATAATTTATTTAAGATTCTTGTTTTATATTTTTTTTCATGTATTGATTTTACTATGGATTGAATGTATTAAATTACTTGATCACTAATTTGATGAGTTTGTGAATCTTTTACGAATAGAGATGTGAATTTAAAATTTAGACCATGCAGTAAAATTCGATGAATTGGTATAATGAGTAGTGAGACCTATACTAATTATTGCGCTCATAATTGAATCCAAGGACAAAGAACTCATTAAACTATGCTAGATTCGCATAGAGATATGTGATTGAAATAGTTAAATTGGCTTAATGAGAACTCGAGAGGGGTAAATTGAATGCAATAGGAGATTTCGACCAAACACTACAAGTGATGTGAATCTTAATTTAAGATGTAAAAGTGATCAATAGGTGAAATTATTCTGCCATAATATTTGTTCATTATTTAAATTCTAAATCACTTTTTGTGTGCATCCACATATTGTCAAAATAGTTATATCAAAAATTACAATATCGAATTCTTTATTTATTTTCATCAAATTAAAGTTAGAAATAATGAAACCAATTGTTAAATAGTAGTTCTCATGGAACGATATCCGAACTCTTAGGTCCACTTTATTACTTGTTATGATATACTTGCGAAAATAAAATTGACAACAAGTTTTTGGAGCCATTGTCGGGGGCTATTTTTGTTTAATATTGGTTTAATTATTTCTTGCTTTTATTTGTTTTTGTTGAATTTTTTTGTATATTGATCTATTTGTTTTTCTTTTCTCTATTGACAGGGAATAAAAAGAAGCAAAAAGCCAAAATAAATTCACAATAATTGATCCCTACTTAACTGAAGATGATATGCTCTTTAGATAATTCCTCTTTTGACAAGAACTGAAAAAGTTGGCATACAATCAAACTATTGAATTTGATTAGGATTGCTTCTTGAAAGAACTGAAAAAGTGGGCATACAATCAAACTATTGTTTATGGAAAGATTAGACCAGCTTGTGAATATTGTGGTGCATTTTCTTATACTAAAAATTGCTTGTTATTCGCAACGTCATTGGAAGTGAGGAAAGATATCTTCGATTATCCATATGAAGAACAATTTGATTATAGTAAAATAATTACGGGAGACATCATCATGGAAAAGGACAGAAGAATTGAAGATCAAATAATTTTGGACAAGCCAAGTAACATGCCCACGGAAGATCTCTACATTACTTAACCTAAGGAACCAACTAAAGAAGAAGAACACATAGAAACGAATAAATTAATCACGAAGGAACCAAATGAATTAGTGGCATTCAAAGAAGATGTGATTAGAATGCAACCTCCAACTTTATTGATTTTGTGATTAAAGTTGATGAGAAAATTGAAGTATTCTTAGTTGAGTTCGAATTGAGCAATTCAGGCAAGTCATACCGTATTTAGGAGGACGTGTGAAAAAAATACGGAGTAAAGCCAAATTAAGCAAGCTAAGCAGAACCTCCAACACCATATTCAAAGTGACATAAAACACTAATGCAAAAAGTTAAGCTAATGACTTTAAAGAAGTGCTTCTTGGGAGGTAACCTAAGCTTTCGTCTTTTATTTATTTTATTTTAAATTTATAGTATAGTATAGTTTATTTATTAATCTATTTAGGAGTCATCACTCATTTACCATTTACCCTTAGGTCATTGAGTAATAAGTTGGTTATTAGGCCCCCGTTTGAGCCACATTATTGTAAAAATAAGAATGAAAAATATAGCTATTATGAGCCCCACAAAAGAGATAAAATTTCAAATATGGTGGCTTGATGTGATAGATAACGGTCATATTTTTTATTTTAATGAGGAAATAATGGGGCTCAATTAGGGCCTAGATGTTTTAACCAAGTAAACTTTTTTCCATGTATCTAATATTTCAAATTTGATTTCTCAGGGACATCACATTGTGAAACACTCAAACCAACATTGACGAGGAGAACACGGGATAAATCTCAAATATGAGGGAGAATGTAGAAGAAGATTCGATAAAATTCAACACCAAGGCAGCACAACATCATAGGCAATATGGACATTTCAGGAAAGTTCTCCTCATTTTCTTTTAAATTTCATATTGAGGACAATGTTTAGTTTAAGTTTGGTGGTGTATTATTAATAATTACCTAATTTCTTACCTAATTTTTTTGTGTGAATTGGACAATTTGGCTTAAAATATCGTTTTACTTTGAGATTTGGTGTTGATTTATGACATGTGGATAGGATGCATACTGGAAGGGTATCTTAAAGTCCGGCGCCCTAAAGTTGTCTGACTTGGAAGTCATCGGCTTAAAGTTCACTACATGGGTCATTTAGAAGGTAATCAAAGATGAAGTTGCACGTGACACAAAAATTGGTTCTCTTCAAAGCCTTTTTGACTTGGATCAGTAAGTCTGTAAGGATGTTTAAAACTTGGTGCCCTAAAATCATCTAAATTGGGGATCATTAGCATAAAGCCTGCTATAGGGGTTACCTAGAAAACTTAATGAAGAAAATGCAAAAAAAAAAAAAAGTGCACGAAAAGTGCAAAAACACTAAATACCTTGGTTAAGCCCTAACATTTATTTGAGGGAATTTGACCTTCAATGAAGGATAATTAGCTAGTTGAGTCTTGGAGGTTGAAGCAATCAAATAATTGGAGAATCATTGTTCACTGAAGTGTTGACTTGCAACTAGTAACGTCCACCTAAACTCGAGAGGGTGAGGATAGTAATGAGATATTCAACCTTAGGTTACACACTGGGAATGAGTGAAAAAGTGTATGTTTTGGGGGTGTGTGAATCATACGAGAAATGTATGGATATATTTGGTCACAGAGGGTCAGAAATTGAAACAATTTGTAGAGTCATGGATGAATTCTTTATTCTTCACACACACGTTAATTTTGCACAAAATATATATATATATATATATATATATATCGAAGGGATGAAACATATTCAAAGTATGATCACAAATCAATTTCTAACTGAAAAAAGTTATATACCATTTTCAGCCTCATATTGAGACCTATTTTTGACATAGTAAATGATCAAATTTAAAAATGATATCTAAAGAAAATTTTAGCCCTTTGAATTAGCTTTTTAACACATCTTAAATTACCTCAATAGGACATCAAAAGAAAAAGTTATAATAAAAATACTGAAAAAAGAGCGGCTAGAATTTTTTGCCCGAAAGGTGGCACCGCTACAGAGCCGCGATGCCAATACATGGCACCGAGGCCCCACCTGGGTATGTCTAGGGTACATTTTTGGCCCATTTTGAAGTCTATAAAAATCATACTTTCTACACAAACATGGGGGCACTATATATACAATCTTTCCACACTTCTAAGGGGGACTCCACACATTTAGAAGCAATAACACCACTTGAGAGTTATAGGGCAAATTCAAGAGGAGAAAAATGATAATTGAAGGGTTGGAAATCAAGATTTGGAATGAGAAGAAGAACTTGGTGCAAGATTCATCCACTCCTCCGCATCTAAATTCAAAACCCGGTTATGGACTCCAATATGTTTATTTATTTTTCTTCCTCTATTATGAATAGTTAAAATTCTTGTTAGGACGAACAATGTAATCTACTTGGGACCCTTTATATAATTTATTTAAGATTATTGTTCTTTATTTTTTCATGTGTTGATTTTACTATGGATTAAATGCATTAAATTATTTGATCACTAATTTGATGAGTTTGTGAATCATTTACGAATAGAGATGTGAGTTTAGGATTTATACCATGTAGTAAAATTTGATTAATTGTATAATGAGTAGAGATACCTATATTAATTATTGTGGTCACAATTGAATTCCTACAACAAAGAACTCATTTAACTAAGCTAGATTCGTATTGAGATATGAAATTGAATTAGTTAAATAGGTTCAATGAGAACTCAAGGGGAGTAAATTGAATACAATAGGAGATATCGACTGAACACTACATGAGATGTGAATCTTAATTTAAAATGTAAAAGTGACCAATAGGTGAAATTATTCTACCATAATATTTGTTCATTATTTAAATTCTAAATCACTCTTTGTGTGCATCCACATGTTTTCAAATAGTTGTATAAAAAATTCTAACATTGAATTCTTTGTTTATTTTCGATCAAAATAAAGTTTGGAATAATGAAACCAGTTGTTAAATAGTAGTCATCGTGGGAATAACTTCTGAACTCTTAGGTCCACTTTATTACTTGTTACGATCCGTACACTTGCGAAAATAAAATTGACAACAATTGCCATGCAAGAGCTGCTTAGGAACATGCAGAGCTAAGGAGAATATCTGATCCTCCTATATGCGGCCTAAGAAAATGCTTTTTCCCATATTCCTTCCTTTGTCCCACATGGAGACTACATTGTGATGAAGAAGAGGTTCAAAGTCAAATGACTAATTACCAGCAATAGGCAAGAGAGGAGGCTCCTCATTAGAGAGAAGTTATCATCGATACCTCATCCAACTACGTCATTAAATCTGCCAAACGAGGTTCCATTCAACTTTTCTCCCAATTACAATCTAGAGAATATGCCTCAAAAGTTCGTAAGTACCTTTGATAGGTTGAGCCCTGGACAGCCTAAAAACAGACAAGCTCAACCTCTCCATGCATCTAGAAATAGGCAGCAGGGATTGCCTCAGTTTGAAAGGCACAACACTCAAGAAAACCTGTCCCAGAATCTTCCGTTAAGGAATAGACATTAGAGGAAGACAAAACATGCCAGAAATCAGGCAGGCCCTTTCCAACCATCTCCTCAAGTCAGAGAGACAGAAGATTTCAATGAACCACAAAGGTCTTATGACCTTGACAACGATGATGACAACCTTCTATTCTCTCAAGGTCTAAGAAAAGCCTCAGTCCAAAATCCACTTCGTGCTATCCAAAATCTCCAAGTATGATGGGAGGGGTGATCCGCGAAGCACCTCAATAGCTTCAAAACTCATATGAGCTTGAGAGACTCGTTTCCTACAGTAAAATGTAGAGCTTTTCACTTGACTCTGAGCGGAGTGGTACCAGGATTTTGAGGGAAAATATTCAAAACTTATATGAGCTTGAGATACTCGTCTCTTGCAGTAAAATGTAGAGCTTTTCACTTGACTCTGAGCGGAGTGGTACCAGGATTTTGGAGGAAAATATTCGAAGTTAGCCATATTTCAAAAAGGATTTCCTTAAGCATTTCATAGCTAGTAAGTGGGTTGAAAGGCCTATACAATCCCCCAAGACATGAGACAACATCCAAGAGGTTATTGAAAAGCTTTTTATCTTGTTTCACCAACAAAATAACCTATTGTGTACAGGTTATGGATAGAAAAGCCCTATCTGCCTTGAGGGAAGGATTGGACGTAAACTCTCTTTTTTGGAGAGGCATGTAAAACAATATCTCTACTAGGTATGATCCTTTAATAGAAATGATAAGGCTTAAAATTATCAATGAGGAATTGAAAGGTCAGTGTAATAGGGCCAATTGAGACTCCCACCTCCTCAAAGAGAAAGAAGAAAATTTCCTACCTCCTATTTAAATGAATCACTAGGTTAGATAGTCGACCAGCCTCAACTTAGGACAAGCATTAGCTACAACAACATTTAATGAAGTGCATGCTTTAGCCTACGAAGAAGTAAAACCTAGCTTTGAGATGCACCAAGGAAGGTCCAGCCAACGATTTCCTCAAAGAGGAAGGGACAAAGGATGAAGTACTAAACATAGAAATAGGGACAAAGCACCCTTCTACTGCACCTACCACCACTCCCACAGCCACAACAGAGTTGATTGTAGGGATAATGTATTGCACCCTTAACCTAACAGTCAAATGAGGAGTAGATGTCCACAAAATGATCCCCCTAAACAAGATTGACAGCCCAGGAGAAATAAGGCAAAGCACCTTTTTTGAATTGATGTTCCTCGTAGATGAGAAAATGATGGGAAAATGATTGGGAAAGGATAAAGACAAAGAAGAGTCCTCCAACTAACGCAGGCTACGAGCTCATTAGAGAGGTAGATATAATTTTTGGAGGCCCATACATCGGAGGAAAGACCAGAACATCACAAAAGAATTCTGTAAGGGAGGCCGGTGATCCCCCATGGCAAGCCTGATAGTCAACCATGGTTGACCCACAACTGGAAGGGAGTACAACTTATTATATTCATACAAGACAATGCAATTGATCTACACTATCCACATTGTGATACATTGGTAGTGAGGGCCATCGTGGCACATAATGGCCTCAAAAGGATGTTAGTGATAATAGGAGTTCGGTCAATGTTATATCTGGAATGGCTTTAATAAGATGGAGGTGGACCACGAGTTGATTCCCATGAGGTCCACTTATATGGTTTTGATAAAAGTGTAAAAAATAATATTTTTCCCTCTTACTTATTGCATTCGTGTGATTATTTGATTCCAAAATGCACTTATTATACTTATGTTTTGTCAAGTTGCATTTTGGTAGAAAATGTGGAAGTTAGAAGAAAAGAGCGAAAAATGACCAAAGTGGAAGAAAATGAAAGTTCTAGGACTAAAGTACAAATACTCCAAACTTGTGTCTAACCTTATGATGAAGATTTGAGAGTTTTAGAGGTCAAGAAGATGAGAAAAGAAGTCAAAGGGATGAAATACATCAAAGTATGATTACACATCAATTTTCAATCGAAAAAGTTAGCACCAATTTTTAGCCTCATATTTGGACCCCTTTTTAACATGACAAATTATCGAACTAAAAGATAATATTTGAAGAAAAGTTATAGCTCTTTGACTTAGCTTTTAAACACAATTTGAATTACCTCAATCGAACATTGAGAGAGAAAGTTATGACTAAAATACTAAAAGCTATTCGACAGAGAAAATGGTTGAACTATGCGGTCGCATAGTTCAAAAACCATGTGGTCACATGGAAGGCCAAGGGAAAGGGCTGGAAATATTTGTTCTTTCCGCCCGCAACACTTAATACTATGTAGTTGCATAGAACACTTTCGAGGTGTGAGATTTTGTTTCCTATTTTTACTCAAACACTTATGGTAACCTAATTTTCCACGTCTTTAAGCAAAAAATCATCCGAGAACGTATTTATTGATCCTCACACTTTGTTATTTAAAGTTCATTCAGATTGATAAATTCCTCTCACAACCACGAAAACCCTAGTTTGTCAAATCCTTTAAACAATTCGTCAATCTTCCTATGGAATCAACACCCCAAAACTGTGTTATAACAACCTTGTTATACTTAGGTAATCAGGTTTCACTGAGGACAGCATCATCTGAAGAGGAAAGATCACACTAGCAGTAGAAATAGGAAGGGCCCCATTGAGTGCAAGAAAGTGTTCCCTAAACTCCCTTACGGAAGCAAAACCTATAGATGTCAATGTAATTTTGATGAACTTGGACATGGACGAAGTCCATAAAGAAAGACGTACACCTGAACAAGGGAAAGACATCAAAATGATAGATGCTTTAGAAGAAATGGCCGTCATTAGAATATAAACACCCCCAAAGAAGAGAGAGTCTTGCAGAGGTGGCCAAGTTTGATGAACTAGATCATCGCATCATCGATTGCGAATCTTATTCAATCCCGATTGAAGAGTTGGAAAATTTTTCAGTGGACCCTCGGGACTGCTCAAAATCCTTACAGGTTGTAAAAGATCTGCTAACAGAGGTTGAGGAGAAGTTGAAAGTTTATTTTGTGAAAATTTAGACGTCTTTGCTTGGAGGCATGAGGACATAGTTGGCATAAGCCCAATAATTAGTTACCATAACCTAAAAAATGATCTTAAGGCTGCCCCGCATTAATAAAAGATGAGGACCCTAAACCCTAAAAGGTATGAGGCTCTGAAGGATAAAGGAAGAAAATTGATTGATAATCGTTTCATCAGGGAAGCAATTTATCCGAAATAGGTATTCAACTATGTACTCATCAAAATACACAATGGCAAGTGGAGATTATGTTTCGACCTCTCCAGTCTCAATCAAGCTTCCTCCAAGGACAACTTCAAACTCCAACGAATAGATCAACTTGTTGACTCTATCTCCAAACACGAACGGTTAAGCTCCATGGACGCATACTTAGGCTATAACCAGATCCCCATATATCCAGTTGATAAGGAGCATACATTTTTCATAACAGATTGAGGTCTCTACTGTTACAAAGTGATGCCCTTTAGGTTAAAAAGTGGCGGGCACCAATCAGAGACTTGTTAATAAGATGCTTGCAAACCTCAATGGTAAGATAATGGAGGTACATGTGGACGATATGCTAATAAACAGCCTTGCAACAAAGGAGTATATGCAGCACCTAGACAAAGCTTTCTAGTTATTAAGAAGGTACATGATGAGGTTGAACCCTCTCAAGTGCGCTTTTGGAGTTGTTTCATGAAGGTTATTGGGTTATATGGTTAAACAAAGGGGTATAGTGATTAACCTAGAGAAAGTTAAGGCCTTGATGGAAATGAGGTCCACCAAAAAGCCTAATGAGGTTCAAAGCCTCATTGGGCGTATGGCTGCTCTAAGCCGCTTCGTCTTGAAGGTGACTATTAAGTGCCTTCCTTTCTTTAAAGTTCTAAAGGGAGGAAATAAGTTCCAATGGACGGAGAAGTGTGAAGAAGCTTTGCAAGAGCTAAAGAGGCACTTGGGACTGGTCCCCTTCCTCTCCAAACGTAATCTCGACAAGCCTCTGCAGCTATACACGGTGATGACTACCGATGTCGTCAGTTTAGTACTTGTAAGGAAGGAAGTCAATCACCAACTGTCCATTTATTACGTAAATAAAGCACTACTGGCATCAGACTGACATGGAGAAGCTAGCACTTTCCCTGGTGACTACCTCTAGGAAATTGAGGCTGTATTTCATGGCTACACCATTCAAGTGCTAACATATTTCCCATCCAAATAAGTACTCCAGAAACCTGACGCATCTGGAAGAATGATAAAATGGAAAGTAGAACTTAATGAGTTTGACATAGTTTTTAAGATAAGGGCTGCCATTAAAGGCTAAGCCCTGGAATACTTCCTTGTCAAATTCGCCAACGTTCCAAAAATGAAACACATCGAGCCTCCTACTTAGAATCTATTTTGTTGATGGTTCCTCTGCAAGAACAGACTCTGTTGCGGGAGTAGTCTTGGTGAGTCCAGAAGGACACAAGCTTAAGGGTTTAAGGCCCCCAACAATGAAGCAAAATATGAGGCCCTTTTGGCTAGTTTCAGAATGGTTAGGAAAATGCAAGTAAAGAGGCTAATTATCATTAGTGACTCCCAGCTGGTAGTTAGCCAGGTTAATGTCATTTTTGACTGAAGATAAGGGTATGGCTGCATACCTAAAGTTAGTAATGGAATTTGTTCCGTCCTTCGAAAAGTTCGAATTAACATAAATTCCACACGTAGAAAATGTCTATAGAGAAGCTCTTTTGAAGCTAGCAACTAGTAAAGATTCTAAACTACTCAATTTGGATCCCATATAATACCTCTCTAGGTCCTTTACTTTGAAAGGAGAAGATGTAAAGTAGGTTGAAGACACTCTCCCATGGATACGTCCTATCATAGAATTCTTCAAGGATCAGCCTTAATCCATTGACAATGAGGATGCGCAGATGTTCAAAAGAAGAGTAGCACACTTTTCCTTTCAAGATGATGTGTTGTAAAAAGGAGTTTTTTCCCTACCCTTCCTCCGGTGCATAGGTAGCAAGCAAGTTACTTACGTCTTCCAAGAAATTCATGAAGGGGTTTGTAGCAACCATATTGGAGGATGGCATTAGAGTAAAAGGTGTTGAGGCAAGGATATTATTGGCATATAATAAAAAGGGATGTACAATAATTTGCGAAAAAATGTGACAAGTGTCAACGCTTTTCCACCATATGAAGGCAACCATCCTAGGAGCTAAGTGTCATCTCCAATCCTTGGCCATTTTCCAAGTTGGGGATTGACGTCATAAGACCTTTATCTAAGGGGAAAGGCAGTACCAGCTTTGCTACGTCGCCATTGATTATTTTACTAAGTAGGTAAAAGTAGAGCCTTTGGCTAAAATAACTAAAGAAAACACTTCCAAGTTCTTATGGAAAACTTTATTGTTGATTAGGCATTCCCCACTCAATCGTATCGAACAATGACTAACAATTTGATAACAAGAAAGTGAGGAATTTTGTAAAGGAACTAGGAATCAAAAAACACTTATCCACTCCATACCATCCCTAGGCTAATGGACAGGTAGAAGCCGTCAACAAAACCATCAAATACACTATCAAAAGGAAGCTGGATGCCTCAAAAGTGGCGTGTGTTGACGAACTAACTCAGGTCCTATAAGCTATTCAAACTACTAGTAGGACAACAACAGGAGAAACGCCTTTCTCCATAGCTTATGGGATAGAAGCTATAAGCCCGGTTGAAGTAGGTCTATCCTTTCCTCGTCGCTTATAGTTCAACAAAATATCCAATGACAAGTTGAGAGGGGTGAAATCGATTTCCTCGATAAAAGGAGGAAAGAATCCTAAATAAAGTTAGCTATCTAACAACGTAAAATTGACTCAGTACTACAATTCGAAGGTCAAGAAGAAGTCATTTCGTGTAAACCACTTGGTTCTGCGAAGGGTATTCCTCTTTTCTAAAGAGCTAGGAGTAGGGACTCTTGGTCCTAACTGGGAGGGGCGCACTCTACCACTGAGCTAATAGTCCGTTGTGCGAGTCTCCCACTGGGGGCCCACTATGCCAAAAGTGAGAGAAACCCCATCCCTCTCTTTCCTTTTTTCGTCCCCATGTCGCCAACCCCATTTTTCACCCTGAATTAGTCAAAATATGTGAAATTTCTTACTTTTCGTAGAGGATTAGATCAAGTAACTGGGGGTCTATGGCTGACCGAATGTTAAAGAAGAGCTTCCACCTGGTGCTATAGAATAAAAAATTTAGATGGAAAAGTACAAGCTCATTCTTGGAATGCAGAACATCTGAGGATGTACTATCAGTAGAGACATGTAAATGCTATCAACTTATGTATAGCTTGTTGAAATTCAATGAAAAATAGCCTCATCTCATTCAATTAAAAAAATGTCTATGCCTTCCATTAACAAGGGTCATGGGAGAAGCTTTTGCATAGTAAAATAGCCCCCAAACATGAAAGTATGGGCACTTCGAAGAAGAGTTGGATCCCAAAGGGGACCACCTTTAATTTTGTCAAAGTGGATAGCACATGCCTCCCATTGACAAAAGTTGTGGGGGAAGCCTCGGCATGAATGAACCATTCAATCCCAAACCGAGGAAAGATAAAGTCAAAACATAGGTAATATCCTAAAACTTGAAAAACTTTGTTCAAATGAAGTCTTATTGAAGGCCAAATGATGTGGGAAGCATTAATATATGAAAAGCAATAATAAAAAATGAGATTCAATGAAATTTCACGAATGTAAGAAATGGATTTCTATTTAATAAATAATTCATAATTACATAGGCGGTTGAAGCCATTTACAGTGAATGAGAGAAAATGAAAGTCCTAACATCTAAACAAGTAGGGGAGGGGGAGGAGCGCCAACAAAAGGAACGATGGCATTGGGGCCTACTGCTTGAGAAGTTGTATTGTCGTAGCCCCATCATCTTCAAGCTCTATTATATGGTTGCCCTCCGTGAGGGTCCTAGTTCCCACTCTTCCAAGTATTCTGACCTCAACTTGGTGGTGTTGAAAGTTGAGTACACCTCAATCCATTCCACCACCTCGTTGTATGCAAATCTTCTTCAATATTTGGCAAAACTCTGGTACTCCTAAGCTAAATAAAAGTTAGCTATATACTGCTTCACAACATTTTTGCCAGCAAATTAGGCTTCTCCCCTAACACAATCCACCTCTTCAGTAAGGCTAGCAACTATGGAGTCGAGCTCTTCTACTCATTACCTCAACACGACATTCTCTTTATTAGACCTCTCCAAGGCCTCCTCAACCAATTTCTGGTGTGCATCCAAAGTCTCCACTCACTTGGTTAGAGAAGCCTCTTCACTTTGGGATAAGTGTACTTTTTTCAAAATTTCAATCTCTGCCAAGATAGAGAAGAGCTTCACAAATTCATCAGTTTGTTGTTTTTTATAGCCTCAGTATTGGCCTTAGCTTTTTTGGTCTCTTCCTTCTGTGAGGTCTTATTCAAAAACTTCTTATTATTTTTTTGAAGTTTTTTATATAGGACTTAGCCTCTATGACAATCTCAAACATCCTCCCCGTTTGGCTCACCATTGTAGTAAATATGTTGATTGAATTATTGGAATCTATGAAGGTCTTCCATCTATCCATCCATTACTTATGGAATTGGCGATAGCCATTTGAACCTCTAGAAATAGCATTGATAAAGTCTCCAGAGCTATTTTATTGCTCCTCTTGACAAGGAGAGCTTTGTCAAGGGAGGTGATTCACTCGAAACAATTGACTTATCACTTGATACCCTCCCATTCTTTGAAGATTCCTGTCGTGGAGGCTCCATCGACGAAGGCCTTCTCTACCCTCTTCTCACTTTCGCAATGGATGTTACCATCAACTTCTTCCCCGTAGGGACTTTAGATTGAGATGGGAGATTAACTATGGACCCTTCCGCTCTCTCTCCCCCATGGAAGAGTATGTGAATTTTTTTCTTGGGAACCTCCTCCATCTTGTTCTTTCATTTTCCTTAGGAGGTGGTCATCCCTGACCTCATGGTCAGCAACTTCCTTGGTGGCCCTCTCTACTTTATTCCTTTCCTGCTTGGCAACAATAGATGAGGGCTTGAACCCTTTCTTCCCAATCATGGAGGTTGCAGTTAGGATGGAAGCCATGTCGGGGATAGGGTAGTTTCTTTTTTTCAAAATTTTTTTCGTAAACACAAGAAAAGCGTCATTAGCATGAACGATAACCTATAAATAATAAGGAAACATGATACCTTTTTAGGCCATCAGTTAGAGATCCTCAAGGAATCAACGAGCAACTATCAAATGCTTAAACTCCTGAGAGGATAGGGATGAACGTAAATATCCTCTACAACACCCAACTCTGCCTCGGTCAACTTGAAGCGATTAATTGACTTTACACAGTGATGGCAATGGGGCGGGTTCGGGGCAGGACGACGTCGCCCTGCCCCGTAAATTCCCCCCCCCCCTCAAATTCACAAATTTAAAACGTTAACATCCAAATTAAATACTCTAAACAAACAATATTCGAAAATAAACAATTACAAATACAATTATATTGTAACTTACTTTCACTTCTTTATCCAAAATTAAATTTGTTGTTTTTCCATCTTTATAACTTCATTCATCGGCAGGTTCAAAGATTGTAGAAGATGCATCCTGAAAAATGAAAGAAATATTATACTCAATATCATCATAAATTCATAATAACGATGATTAAAATTTAAATTATGTAATAAATAAAATTACCTCCTCATCATTCATCTTGGAACAACTTCCAAATTATGCAGATGGTGTAGAATTCGCTATTAATAAAATAAAATAATTAGTAATAAGAAAATTCATAAAAGAAACAATATAAAAAGCAAATGTTTTTATACATCGTACCGTGAATATCGGCCCATAACCAATCTTGAGCACACATTAAAGCCTCCAAAGTTTTGGGGTGAAGTCTATTTCTGTGTGGACTAACAAATCTACCACTAGTACTGAAAGCAGATTTGGATGCCACGTAGATACCGGGATGGCCAAAATATCTTTTGCACTTCGAGATAAAGTCTGATATTTGATTAAATTTACTTTCCACCATGTCAATATATCAAAATCATCCGATCGAGGCAATATAGGCTCATCCAAAAAAGTATCAAGCTCGATTTTCACACTACTAGGAGCATCAACATAAGAAACAAATTTAAAAAATTCCGCCATGCGATCTAATTTATTATTAGCACTGGACGTCTCGGTTTGACAAGAAGAAGTAGAAGACTGAGCTAAAGACTCACTTGAATAATTATTTTTCTGATAATCGTGCACCAACTTACCACAAACTTGATATATTTTGTCAATTTCACTTGCAGCATTGTGAATAAAAATACGAGGACAATAAAACTTAACTAATATCATCTTATACCTCGGATCCAAAACTGCTGCTAAAGCCAAAACTCCATGAATATCGCTCCAATACTTATTAAACTTTTCCATCATACTGGTTGCCATCATTTGAACTTCCACATAAGGAGATTCAAGCCACTCATACAATGACAGTTTGATTTCACAAACATTTGTGAAGAAGAGATTAGCAGTTGGATACTTTGTTCCTGAAAACAATTCAGTAACCTAAAAAAAATCTTTAACTTCTCACATATTTCTTTTGCTAAATCCCAATCACCATCACTAGGGAAACATTTATATCATGACTCCCTCTGTTTCAAACGCGGAAAAACATCCTTATAAATCAAAGCAGTACTAAGCATCAAATACGTCGAATTCCACCTTGTTTTACAATCAAGCACCAATTTTTTCTCACAATCAATTTTTAACTGACGTGCAAAGAGCTCAAATTTTTCAGATCTTTTTGGCGTGGCTATCAAATAAGCAACACTATCACGAATTTTCTCAACACTACCACTAATAATGTCCAACCCATCCTTCACAATAAGATTTAATATATGTGCACAACACCTCATATGAAAAAATTCACCATTCAGTACAAGAGAACGAGTACAAAGTTGACTTAACACAATACTGATCATTGCATCATTTGTGGTGCAATTATCTACTGTCCAAATTAGTAACTTACGATCAACATTCCAGTCCATCAAGCTGCTTAATAGAGTTTCTGAAAGCACATCAGCAGTGTGTGGGCACGACACATATATAAACCTGAGTTCATTCAAGAACAAATTAAATCAACTAAAAGAATATCATTTTGATAAATTATGAGAACAAGTGAATGTAATGCTTTACTATACCTTATGATTCGACTCTGTAATTTCCACGCATCATCTATGAAATGAGCAGTGATAACCATGAATCCTCTCTTTTGATTAGAAGAGGTCCACATGTCGGTAGTGATCGAAATTCTACTCTCGATCTTCTCAAGTGCAATCATATTTTTGGCTCTCTCGTATTCATAGATTTTCAAAATGTCGCTCTTCAAAGTGTTGCGAGAAGGAACCTTAAACAATGGTTGTAGGTCGTGCAAGAACTCTCGAAATCCAATGTGATTAACCATAGACAAAGGATACTCATGCAAAATCACCATTTTCGAAAGACTATATCTACACTTATCTGGATCGAAAGAGTAAGTACCCATTGTGACCTTGCCACTCGTAGCATCCTTTTTGAAATTTAATGTTGCTTGGTGAGTATTATCCTTATAACGGAGTACACATATCTTCAAATGATCATGCAAATGCTTTGTACCATTTTTTGTTTCACCCCCTAACTGTTTCTTGCAATGATTGCATATAGCCTTCCATTTCTCACCAATTTTCTGTCTTTTGTAGTGCTCCCACACAGTTGAAGTCAATTTCCTCTTTCCAAATGATATTTCTCCAATATCACGCTCCTCGTCACTTAGGTTATTGTCCTTTCATCCGCATTTGGTAACAATTCAACTAGACCTTCTTGCGGGACATTGCTCTCCGGTACATTGGTTGGGCTATCTTCCTCATGTATTGGTCCTAATCCAATACTTCTAGCACTACTTGGGCCAGACATCTGTGCAAATAACAAATAGTAATGAGCATAATGTCATGATTCACAGATTTTGAATTTGAGTTGAAGAGTTTCTGTGAATAAAAAGCTGAAAATGTTGGAAACATGGCTGCCCTGTCCTTAAATCATCTGAATTTTGGATAATCTTGTTGATATTGTCATGTTCATATTTTGTTTTGTTCCTGAATCTTTTAATATTTTGTGTACTTCTGAATTTGAGTTGAAGAGTTTCTGTGAATAAAAAGCTGAAAATGTTGGAAACATGGCTGCCCTGTCCTTAAATCATCTGAATTTTGGATAATCTTGTTGATATTGTCATGTTCATAATTTAAAATAATGAAGAGCCATTAAAAGAGGAGGCCATGAGGGGGAGGGCCAACTACTACCTAAATAGGCCTCTAATTCAATATGACTACTTACACTACATACTTGTTGGCCTCATTCCATATACATACCCCTTCAATCTTTACAGCTTAAGTGTTTGCATTATTAAATAAAGGCGTCTCAAACCATATGCATCTCCAATGATGAAGATTAGATTTGACATCAGCACTGCAAGAAGAATTATGGCAGTAGAAAGAAAGTTGAATAAGCAAGCACCAAAGCCTAGATCATTTACATGATTCAAATAAATAAGTTGGTCGACTAATAGAGACACACTTTACAGTTAGGCTTGGAGTTATAGAAGACTTTGAAAAACATCAACTTCCCATGATACGCGTGCTTTAAGGGAATAAACATTATCATTTTATTCATATAGCATGATGATCTTGTATTATTCAGACAACCATTTTAATTATGATATTTATAATGCCAATACAACAACATTAATAACTTGGCAATGTACAAGTGAAACTAGAGGCTAGATGAATTCCAGCCAGCATCAACAGCCTTGACGATCTTTTCATACAATCTAGCTCCAGCGCAAGCAATTATACCCCGATCAAGACCTTCCAAGATAATTTAAAGTTTATATTCTATTTAAATATATAGTGATGAGCTTGAAAGAAAAAAACATTCTTTGAGTGGAAGTTTATTTTTGCTCGTAAATTGTCAATTCAATTGAACAATGAATAAAGGTCCTTTTCTTTTTAATAACAGGAAAAAAGTTGAAAAGAGAAGTTGAGAAATCATAATTAAAGCAAGAAAATTCCATTTTTCGTAATTTCAATAGGAAATTCCCAACTGTTGTTTTCGACTCTGAATAACTCCTTTCTTAATCCACTCATTGATTGACATCCATTCATTCACCAAAACACTTCACTCTCTACTCAAACACTGTAGTCAACTATAAAATTAAAATCAAATAACTAAATAAATAAAAGCTCAAAAACATAAGACCTTAGAAGAAGATCTACTCAAGCTCTTGGAAAACTTCAGCAAACAGCCCAATAATCATGTATCCAAGACGAAATCTTTAAAGATCAATCGATAGAATCATAGAAGATACCTCTTTTTCTTCTCCCCACCAAGAATATATCTTGTGCACTTGAAAATACAAGTCCACTCGAACGAGGAAAATGAAAAATTAGAGCAATTGTTTGTGGGGAAATGGGGATTGGGGAAGTGGGGATTCTGCCTTCAGTGTCTGGCGTCTGCGTAGTGTTTAGGGTTAGGGCAACTGGGCAAGTGTTTGTGTTAATAACCCTTTTTTTTCGCTTCATTCGGGGCGGGGCGGGGCAAATTGCCATCACTACTTTACAACACATTAAAAGTCAAAATCAATTCGATTTATAAACAAAGATAAGTAAAGTTAGGCACTCATGAGCTTCAGAGTAAATGGTTGGAATTGTCACGTAAGGGGCTATGTCATTTGTTCACGAAATTATTTGTTTCGATTTAAAATCCACCGCAAGTAAGTGTTTGTGTTAATAACCCTTTTTTTTCGCTTCATTCGGGGCGGGGCGGGGCAAATTGCCATCACTACTTTACAACACATTAAAAGTCAAAATCAATTCGATTTATAAACAAAGATAAGTAAAGTTAGGCACTCATGAGCTTCAGAGTAAATGGTTGGAATTGTCACGTAAGGGGCTATGTCATTTGTTCACGAAATTATTTGTTTCGATTTAAAATCCACCGCAAGTGTACGATTCGTTAACAAGTAGTAAAATGAACTATGAGTCCAAGTATCGATCCCACAAGGATTGAATTAGTTCAAATCAACCTATTATGACCTTAACCGAAACATGAAAGTAAAATTGATGTTTTGTACTTTAACTAAAAAGATGTAAACTTTGATGCAATTATGAATGAAAAATTATATTAAATACAAAATAACTTGGATGCAATTTAACTCGAATTTATGAATTAATGAATTTACTAACGCTCTAGGATCACGAATTCCCAAGCAATACCCGTTCAATTTTCAATCATGCAAATTTGAAACGCAATTTCACAAAAGATGAATCAATATTCCTATTTTAATTTAGCAATCTCTCTCGAGCAATGCCAAACCTATCCCAATATATGATTCGACTATATTTCTATGACGAATACTAACATACCGAAATGCATTATAAATTCATGAATATCCAATAATTCACACAAGGCAGAGGTATATTTCTATCTCCTATCGGACCCTATGATGATTTATACTATGTCAAACCTATTTTCCTTCTTTTGAATGTAAAAAATAGGCCACCACAATCACATAATTACGTGCACAATAATCATATGGAAATAAAAACGTAATAAATCATTCAATTCCGAAAAATGTGTTTAAAGATGTCAAATATCCAAATCAAAAATCAAATGTAGTATTACAAGGTTCATCGATCTCCTAGCAATGATAAATCTAGCCTAACATGCTAAAAAGAAGAAAACATAAAAATATTTGAAGAAACGTCATCACCCAAATCAATCTTCAATCCAATCTTCACTTGGCGCGATGTTGTCCTCTTGTTCTCTCTTCGTTTCTCCTTCAAAATCTCTCAAAAACTTGTAAAAACGGTGTTCCCTTCGTTCTGGTCGAGCTTTTGTTTATATAGGACCCTAAAAATATTGTTTCCATAAGAGTTTCGGCGGAAAAAGGAAACTGCGGTTTTGCCCTAATATTGCTCTATGCGACCGCAAAGAGCATTTCTATTCGGTCGCATAGAGTAAAATTTTTGTGGCAATTTACTTTCGGTTTGCTTCTATGCGACCGCATAGAGGGTATAATGCGACCAACTATGAAAGATGTTCATTTTGGTCCTCCTACTTGAATTCTTCACTTCTTGGCATCTTTTCTTCATTCTTTCCATTCCATCAACCCACGATATCATCAATTGACAATTGGCTTAATCAACTTCTCGATTTTTTCGTCGGATCAACTTTTGGATAATTGCACCTTGGTCCCTGAACTTTCACTTTGCATCATTTTAGTCATTTTTTGCGTCTTTTCTCCTGAATTTCACCATGTTCATCATTGTTCCCTACAATTCACAAATGTAATGAGATTAAGTCACAATTCAATCATTTTATTCGTTATTCAGTCATGTTT
>NW_019230677.1:325725-337753 GCF_002742605.1 Olea europaea var. sylvestris
AGGAAATATTTTAGTTTGCGTGTAATATTATTTTAATGAAAAATGTGGTTGAAAAAAAGAGAGAGAAAAATGTATTTTAGGTAAAATGGAAATCAAACGCCCCCTGTATAAGTGATTCAAAATTTGAACGTTAATTACCCAAAAGGGATAGACCAACAGCAAAACCACTGAATAGTTAAAACCACTATCACAAACTTTGAATATGAACATTCACCTACACCTTCAAACTATGAATATGAACCCAAATTCAAATTCCACAAAGTGGATATGGAATTCAAAAATGGATCAAAAACACGCCTATGACTGTCGAACCACTGTAAGAAACAAAGCTATTGGCTGAATTTATGAAAATGGTGCACCTCTAACTTTCAAATTCAGACCAAAGGGGTGAAACCACCAAGGGAGCAATTCGAGCAACGAAAATCAAATACTTATGAAGCTGAAACTATGAAGGTTGAACCAAGAAGCGGAGAAGTTGAAGAAACTGAAAATTTGAATAGACACCTCCAGAGGATGAAAAGAGCCTAGTAATAAAATCAAAATTTTCAAGAAACACCAAGCTGGCCAAAAACCACATAACAAAACCTTCAAATCTTTAAAGATAAATCACTTTGAATTTTTAAACACTTCACTAGAACAACTTAAAGACTTCACAAACACCCAAGGAAGGAGGTGAAATCAAAGTAAAGAAGCAAGAAATCTCTAAGCAAGTGGGCAACCACGTGGGACTTTTTCTCATTAGGCTTGAGTGCACAGTCGCTCTAATAAACACAATGTTGGCACCCCTCTCATTAGTTATTGTTACCAGGTTTTTGTCTTCATTATTAGTCCCAGAAAAAAAAAATTAAAAAATAAAATAAAATAAAAATAGAGGAGGTAGGAAACCGTGGGTAAAGATAATGATGTGCGGAATCCATCATCGTATCATATCCCTTTATCAGTGTGACCGCTCCATTTCACTTCAACTCTTCAGCTCACCCCCCGTGAAGTGCGAAACCAACCAACCAACACAACTCCGGCAATGCTGATGCTTACGCTCACCGCTTCTTCTTCTTCCGCCGCCGTATTTCCACTATCCTCCTATTTCTCCATTTCACGTTCGTCCTCATCCTCTCTCAATCTTGCTAATCTATCAAGATCAAGCAAGCCCACATATCCATCCGCCGTTTCACTGAAAGTGCTAGCATCATCTTCGCCCATGATTGAGAAAGAAACGCCCGAGACCCAACGACCCAAAACTTTCCTCAGAGAAACCGACGACAATCATTCCCAGAACTCGAATTCAAATTCGAATTCGGTTAGAGCTCGATTCGAGAAGATGATTAGAGAGGTACAGGACAGCGTCTGCTCGTCCATAGAGGCCGTGGACCAAGGTGGAAAGTTCAACGAAGATGTATGGTCCAGGCCTGGTGGTGGTGGCGGAATCAGCAGGGTTTTGCAGGATGGTGCTGTTTGGGAAAAGGCTGGTGTCAATGTTTCTGTTGTCTACGGAGTTATGCCTCCCGAGGCTTATAGAGCTGCCAACCCCTTGCAAAATGGCAATACTATGCCTGGTCCAGTTCCCTTTTTCGCTGCAGGAATCAGCTCGGTAATTTCCCTTACTGCTTCTCTATGTCCACTTATGATTAGCTTTACCATCTCTACATGAACTCAGTAAGTTCAAATATTGATTTTAGTGTTGACGTTTCATAGCTTCGGCTCATGATTTTCAACAAATACTTCACATTATTTACATTACAAAATTGAGTAATTGCAAATTATGTTTGTTCTAGTATGATGGAACTTTTTGGCAACACTCAAAAGCATTGGAATTCCATCTTGAACGTATGGGGTTCGTTTGAGATTAACCTTGAGACAATATTATGGCCGTAACATTTGATTTAATAATTTCAATGAACATATCCTACATTGCTTGAGCCATTCATTATCATATTGGCCAAATGAATTATGTTGCTCATGCTCAGTTCTGCTGAACTGTCTAATGAATAAGCCATTCACCGAGATATTTGACCCAAAAAAGAGCCTGATTAGTTCAGCTCACTAAAAACAAAACCACTGGAACATTTTTTAAGTAGATAAGAGGCTGTTAGTTTATTTTTCATATGCTTGTGATTCCCTTGGAAGGCTCATTACTTCAAATAGTCACCATGTTCCTAGAATGGATCTTAGTTGTTGAGAAGGTTGTCCAACGGCTGTAGAATTCTAACAACAACATGGTCTACTCAACACGAAGTAGTTGTTAATGAAACTTTTCACAGTATTTCTTTCACGAACTTCCCAGCTAATACTAATATTATCAACTAATTAGAATGCTTAATTATTAGACCGTGGTATTTGATTTACCAAATCCATCATTATTGTATGCTCTTTCATACATATAGCACAACCCAGTTTTTAATTTTGACCTTTTTGGAATCAAAATATTTAATTATGATGGTATTTGTTTTTTGTGAATGGGTCTCTTTCATTTTTTTAGCTTGCCAAACATAATTGAGTAGAAGATATTGAATTTATTTTTTAATTGGTAGCTTTACATCACTTTCTGTTAAAAGGGGAGAAACTGCTTAACGAGGTATTGTCTTTCCCTGTTCACCAGGTTCTGCATCCAAAGAACCCTTTTGCTCCTACCTTGCATTTCAATTATCGGTATTTTGAGACTGATGCTCCAAAAGGTATTTCTACATTTTAACATTTTGATTATCGCACAATTTTTAATTCTTTGATGATGTTTTTGTATGGACTTAGTCCTCTAGAGTATTTTTGGAAATTGAGCTGCAGTGTATAATTATGTCAGTGAAAAAGTGTGTGCTTTTGAAACCCTTTTTTATTACATAAGTTATTGAAAGCTCAATTACGAGATGCTAAAAACTATCCACCCAAGAGAATATATGCATCCTAGGACGTTTTACTTCTACGTGGAATAGTCATGTATGTGAAGGCCCATTTTGAACCAAACATCTCGGTTTCGAAGTTTATTTGGGGCGCAAAACTCAAGCTCTATGTAGCACGGACAGTCTAACTAGAGTAGTGTGTCCGTGTCGGATACGTGTCGATACCGACACTCTTCGGACACTCTACAATAATCATTTTCCTTTCTTACTATAGTTATTATATATTTTTAACTCAAAATTTCTAGTAAATAACAAATAAATACTCATTTTTAAAAAATTTCAACAAAAAAGAATCAATAATAAGTATAAAATTAAATTTAAACTATATAAATGAAGAATTTTAAAGAATTTATCGAACGTGTCGATGACATGTCGTGTCGGTACTTTTTTAAAAAATCACGAGTCAACGTATCCGACATACATGTGTCCGTGTCGGTGCATCGTAACTCAAGCTTGACTCTTGACTTATTTGCTTCATGAGAGATGCCCCTACTTCCCGAAAGTATCTTGAAGCTGAAGCCAAATATTAAATATGCTGAAACAGTAGGAGAATTTACAAAAATAAAATAAAATAAAATAAAAAAATTAAGAAGAAAGAAAGAAAGAAAGAAGAAAATGAAAAAGAAAATAAGCAGTTTGGTCACACCAATGAAAAGTTAAAAATAACGTAAAGAGAATCAGCAAGGGATGATCTATTTTGTGGCTTCTGCAAATAGATTTGTGATACTGATTTTTGAGGTCTTCTTCAGGACTATAGATATCAATTTTCAAGGGGGAAATGGATTGGTTAGAGGTTAATGGTGGCAGAGGTTCTTTGAGAAGTTATATTGTTTGTTCTTTTCAGTCAAGTAGTCTACAAGAAAACTCCAATGCTATTCTTCATGCTTGTTGATAAAATGTGGTACTGGTGGTTACCGAGATAGCATCCATTTTAAAGAACTAGAGATAAAAATTATATATGCTTTTAATCACTTGATTAACCTCTTGTGACCTTAGATCTGATTATTCCCTTGTATCTTTTAATCAAATTTGAAGTTTCTAGTACATTTCTAAAAATTAAACATGGGCGGAATTTGGTCTCTTGTGCTGCATGGCAGTTCAAATTACAAACCATAGCATAGTGTTAACCTACACATTTTGTTGGATCCAGAGCTCTCCTAAAACAGAAATCAACTGAGTATTCTGCATAAAATTAGTTCATTGTATAAAGGAAGTAGGTTATATGATTTATAAAAGAGTCCGCATTCTGATTTTGGATAAAGAAAATCGCTGAATAATTTATGTGCAAAAAACAAAAAACTGTAAAATTACACTACATCAGACAAATTTCAAAGCAAATGTATATTGCATTGACATTTTCTGGTTGAAGCTTGTAGTAATTTGTTTGTTGTAATGAGAAAGTTTTAGATTCTTTGAACTTAATCCATATGGGATTTTATTTATAGGTATCTGATAGCAGAAAAATGAGATATATGCTTCAACTTCAAAAATCGCATGAGGGTTCGTATGTAGCCATGCCCACACACACACAATCGTGTATTTATTCATCATGATTATATGCTTTAGGTAGACCAATAATAATTGAAATATATTAGAATGTTATCATTTTCAAATGATGTGCAGATGCTCCAGGAGCACCAAGACAATGGTGGTTTGGTGGGGGTACAGATTTTACTCCTGCTTATATTTTTGAGGAGGATGTCATGCATTTTCATTCGGTATAAACATCCATGCTCTGTGTAATAATATCGCATTTATTACACGCAATGAGTGTCAGGATCTAAAATTGAAGTTCTTGTGAAAAATTATGAGAATCTGCCTTTATGGGACCATCAATTTTCATAATATAGTTAGAAGTTGTTGATGTTTCTTCCTCTTATGGTTAAATCAGACAGCAGACTGGTCACTGAAGCATATATTTCTTGATGTTTTGAAAGCCTGTGATACTTGCTTTGCATCTGGCAAATGAGCTTTTCCTCATTGATATTTTTTAGTTGATTGTGGCCATGGGGGAAGGAGTCACCCTGCTGATAGGAGAGCTATAATAACTTGTTTACAATTTATTTTTGTCCACAATGCTATTATTATGTAGTACTACTCACCTTCATTTTAGATACAAAAAAGGGCGTGTGACAAGTTTGATGCTAGCTTCTATCCACGATTCAAGAAATGGTGCGATGATTATTTCTACATAAAGGTATGCATTTCGTAGATTTATGTTTATTATATCATATTTTAACATGGTGCTGATACGTTTATTTATTTACGTTCTGGCTGTCAACTTGGGGAAAACTTAAGTATATTAATGTGTGTGTATTATACTAAATGGACCAAATATTTTATTGACTTCTGTAAAGTCAAAAAACTATTCATTTTTAGAACCTTTTCACTTGCAACCCTAAGCATAATCCCCAAGTATTTTTGAAGTATTCAAATATCACTTTCTAAGCTGTCAATCTGATTGAACCACTTTCCTGAGTTTCCTTTTTCTTCTTATGTTCAGTTCTGGTGGCTCTTTATTGATGGAACCCAATTTATATCTATCCTTCTATATCCAGTCACCTTTGGAAAACTATCTAGTCTCTGGTTTTAAAACAAGAACAATGGCACAAACAATAGCCATTATTCGATGTAAAAGATATCCTATTTTTTATTTTTTTATTTTTTACCAATAACTTTGAACTTTTTTTTCTCCATTGGTCTCTCTCTTGGCATCCTGTCACATCTCTCTTTATCTAGTGCTTGAGGATTCCATTTGAACCCGCAACTGACCCAATTATTAAAATTATAATTAAAGGATATTTGAGGCAAACTGTTTCCTCGAACCTGGATAAACATCTCTATGCGTGTGAATTACTGAGCTGAAACACCAAAGAAGTTGATTTGTCTTCAAACTAGAAACTCCCTTAAGATAGTCCCGATTCAATTTTCCATGTTTTTGTCTGTGCATTTACAACCAAATATAGTGGTTGATGTACAAGGTAGGTGCCATCAGGAGTATGACAGTATCACTTGACTTTTGATGTATTGATTATGAAGTTATTGGATCTTGCCTCTTGGAGAAATTGGTTATGAAGTTATTACGTTGTTGTCTTGGCAATATTGAGCATGTAGTTGTCTATTCCAGTGACTTGTTTTAGGAATCCTTATTTCCGTATCAGTTGAGTTTTTATTTTTTGCCGACTATCTCTCGTTATGCTAAGTCAAGACAGTTTGGAAAGGGGGGGAGGGAAGTAAACAATTCAAGATCTCTGGCTGTAATGGCTGCTTGCTGATTATAGACACTGGAAGTCTTCTTAATGACTGTGAGGCCTTTCCTCTTGGAGTAACCTTTTCCTCGGTCAATTCATCTGCCTCTAGATGAACACTGTCTGATGTGACATTCATTGGTATGAAGCACTCCGTCTATGGATAGAAATGAGAGAATATGTCCCCTGTTGCTCTTCTCAAATCACTCCTGTATGTTGGAGAAGGGAGGTGACACTACAGGAACTGAACTTATCACACGAGCTTATAAAGAGGGCTTTTGTAGATTCTCCAACTGCGGTTAGGACAACAGTGGCAAGAGCTTCTTTGCTCACATCTTATCTTTCCAGGTACTGGGGGTGCTTGAGAGAACCATGTTGAAGGAACTCAGCAAAGGGTAGTCTTCCCTTTCAAATGCTGAATCATCTTTGAGGGTTTTTTTCTAGGATTAGAAGGACCAAAACGAGTAGAAGAATACTTGAAAAGATAATTTTGCAGTTCCTAATCTTGTTTTGAGATGCTGGAAAGTTCTTTCAATTCTTTTTCTCCATGCAACTGGACTTGTTCATGGTCTCCCACTGTTGGTAGGTCATGGGTACATGTCTACTTGTACAGTTTAAAGGACGGAACTACATTTTTTTTTTATTTTTTGTTTTATTTTTTATTTGTTCTACTTGTTTTATTTCAGCAGCTGAACTCTGGCCACTATTTTGCTTTTCATTGATTTATATTGATTTATTGTTCTTTGTAGCATCGCGGGGAGAGACGAGGTCTTGGGGGTATATTTTTTGATGATTTGAACGATTATGATCAAGAGATGCTTCTTTCCTTTGCTACTGGTAATTTCCTAAACGAGGAGTAGAGGACACTTTCTACTATGAAATTCCAAAAATTATAGCCTGTTATATCTCCAAATTTTTCGTTAGGAAGTACCGAAGATAATAAACTGGTGTAGGCAAGCTTTCTATGTGAGAGGCATAAGCATTACTTTACAAGCTCTAAATAAGGAGTGATTTATAACATTTTCCACTTCGAACTGGAATAAAAATAAAATGTGTTTATAAAATCTGATTTGATTTTTATCTATGCTTAATTGATTTGGGATACCCTTTTAGATTTGCGATTATGTGTAATTATTGCAGAGTGCGCAAATACTGTAATTCCTGCGTATATACCCATAATAGAGAAGAGGAAGGATATGCCATTTACTGACAGACACAAGGCATGGCAGCAACTGCGTAGAGGACGCTATGTTGAATTCAACTTGGTAAAAGACCGTATTTAAAATTCTGACCAAATACTGTGCTTAAAAGTATTCTAAATTTGCCCGTTTACTATTGAAGGTTTATGATCGAGGCACTACATTTGGTCTCAAGACCGGAGGAAGAATTGAGAGTATTCTTGTCTCACTTCCCCTAACTGCACGTTGGGAATATGACCACGTACGTAAGCTTTTAATCAACTTTGCTTTTGGCTAAATGATTCATTGTAAAAGAAAAGAGAAGATAATTGAAGCAAAATGACTGTTTTGTTTGTAGCAACCAGAAGAGGGGAGTGAGGAATGGAAACTGCTGGATGCATGCATTAACCCCAAGGAATGGATATGAGATTTTTCTATTAATGTTGGCTCGTCCTGTTTTTATTTTAGTTATTTTCATAGCAATGTTGATATAGAAAACCCTAGTAGGGATTGGTATTTTATTGAGGTTTAGGCCATCTCATCTGTACACAATGAGGAAAAATTTGTGATATATTGTGTGCTTCGGTTGTCATCTTTCAAGAGGGCATGAATTTTTTTAGAATAATTTAACACACCACACCATGAAGCTTTCAAGCTGGGGCAGAAAATCCAAAATTTCCATCTGAATGCATTTCATGATTCCAGTTTTTTACCACCCCGTTAATTTCCAACTCCCATCCCGCTCGAATTACAATTTCATCTTTAAGTAGAGTTTAAATTGATAGAAATGAGTAACTAATGATCCTAGTTGGAAAGTACACTTAAAGGGAGGGAGACGATAGGGAATGAGATAAATTCAAGATATAGAACATATTGAGCCGTGTTTGACAATTTTATGGGGGAAATAGAGTTTGGAATAGTGATTTTTAGAATAATGTGTAGTTAGAAAATAGGGAAAAGTTTGGATTTACGTGTAGAATATTTTATTGCGTAAATTTGTGGTTGAAAATGAGTGTAGAAAAAAGTGTTTGAAAATAATGATTGATCATTAATGAGATTGGAACATGTTCTTCCTAGGCTCAAAGCATCAAATTGTCTTCTATCAATAGAAAGCATGCTATTGGCTTCAAGCACAAGTCATTGCAATAAAGATGAGTAAATAACAATTAGCGGTCTATCCGAACAGCATTGTGCTGTAAATTACAACAGTTTTCCTTTTTAAAAAGTCCGGAAATGAAAAGCTATAGCACCTATCACATTACCAGTATGGCCGCTATATATGCGAAACTGCCAGCAGCAAAATTTGATGAATGAAGTGAAGAATCATGGTATCACTCAAACATGCAAACCATTCCCATTAGAGTAGATGCCATCTAAAGATCCGTTGGGTAACTCATAGTGTGTTGAGGTCAGCTTGCACGTCTTTGTCCTGTGTTTCTTCAAAACGGCATCTAGCTGGCCACATGCAGCTGCTACAAGTCCTGGAGTAAAAATGTTGTTATATGGAATTTATACCCAGAAATTGAAATTTATAACTAACAGAGAAGTAAATCTATACCAGAAATTGAATAAATCTATACGGGACGAACTTTTGAAGCTAATGGAATAAGGTTTTCTTACTGTACCAAAAAACAAGACTTAGCACTTCATTATCAACTGCTGAACAAACTAGTTTGTGCCTTTTTGGAGATGATTTTGCCCTCACAGCACTATTCCTACCATATTCGGATACTAAATTTCAATCAGCCATTTATCGAACAAATTCAAAGCAAATCTAGTATTTAATGACAAATGTGCCCGTAAACGTTGAGATCTATCAACAAAGATGGAGCATAGAATTTAGCACGCTAGTCAGTAGTCACAACATTCCACGGAACTCCCACCAGAAATACTCCCCAATCCTACATTGCAATATAAAAGCCTCATTTTCATGCTATAATTTAATGCCTCTGCTTAGCAGAATGAGGAAAGCTCTGACCACAACAATTTAGCAGATCACCCTCACAACCTCTCAACTTGTGCCTACATAAAATTAAATGATACAAGTAAATCTCGAAAAATTGCTCATCGTAACCTGATTACAATGCTAAAATCTCTGAAAATATCACTGAATTCAACTTTGGAATGGCAAAAATGACAATGCAAAATTGTCAGACAAAACTAAATTATTGGAAAGTGAATTATTAATAATTGGTAATGCAAAACTAAATTAAACAAAGCCAGACACACTACAAACTTTTCACATCGGAGAAATTTAAGATGGCAATGGGAAGTACCTAAGAAAAGAGCAGAAGGCCTTCCTGGTCTTGATTTAAACTCAGGGTGAAATTGAACGCCAACAAGGTAAGGATGAGTAGGAAGCTCAACAATCTGCACAGGAATTTGGTGACGGACTCAAACGCTAAAATTACAGAGAAAATCTGCAATTAAAATTGACAGTCACTGTCATTTGATGAAAAGAAGTACCTCCATGCGACAACCAGTTTCGTCTTTTCCAGCAAAGGAAAGACCAGCTTCTTCAAGTCGTGGAACCATATCAGGATTTACCTAGACAATATCAAACTAATTTTTAACACGAAGGCATCACAGATGCAGAACTGAATTCAGAAAACTTAAATCTATTTCAATGTGAACATAATTGCTAGAGCATGAAGGTTCAGCGCACCTCGTATCTGTGTCGATGTCTCTCATCAACAAAACTTCTGTTGCCATACCTGAGAAAAATTATCATTAATCCAATCAGATATAGTGCGACAAGTTTGACACTAGCAGATATGCAATTTGATCATCGAAAGGTCCTTGGATAAATTTTTTTAACAATCACAGTATCATACTTTTTCTCCCCCGTTTGAGAATAGCTTTCAAAGTACTTATATGCTGGCACTAGATGCATATCTACAACTTGATTAAGCGTTTGATAGAGACTGAATCCATTCCTGAGGTTCTCTGTCTGAACCTCACCAATTCAATATCAATTTTAGGCCAATGAAATCAAGCCGACCCAATAAGATTTTGGTTTCAATTTATGCAGCTCGATAGACTTCTGCCCTTGTATGTGCAGAATTTTATAAGACAGTGAAATTAATGGGCAACCCTACGTTTTTCGCGTCCTACAACATCATAACCAAAATCAATAAGATATTTTACAGGATTTTTTACTCTTGCCTGAGAAAGACATGCAGAGAACAGAATCCAAAAAATTGTTGGCTGGCACTTACTATTGGTCAGGTTGGCCCATGAATTTAACTTCACCCACTTCTGCAATTTATGGGTAGGTAATTTGTTTGACGGTTTCGCCCTATACTCTGCCGAAACACCTCTCTCGCTTCTAGGTCAAAAGCCAAGATACTGGATATTAGAAAAGTGAAGGCATGTTTTTTGTAGTAAGAAGATTACCACTAGGTCTACTTAGGTTTACTGTCTCGGAAAGTGGTGAAGCCCACTTTGAGATTATGATTGATAATTTAAGGAAATGCTAAAGAAGAACAAATGATAAAGAATGACAGATGCTCTGCTGTAAGAAAAATACTGTGTATTACAGTTGTTTGGCTTTTGTACACAAATTGCAATGAGGGCAGCAAGCTATATATATATTATTTTCTCAATGGACAAGATAACTAGCCTAAAACTGCATCTAGACACACTTCTCAGGTCTTTTTCACTTTTTACAGCAGCGAGAACATAACCCGGCAGAGAAATTTGTAATATAATATTGTCCATGAGATTGAAGATTGACAAAGATTACGGAGATTACAACTTAACAACCTCTACCATATATAATTGACAGAAAGCGTTCCTCCTACCAAGATTTTTAACAAATAGTTAACAAAAATTCTCAACACTTTACTTAAATTAATCTAAAGGTCCCCCTGCATTAATAGCAAACCTTCAACATTCCGTGCCGGTATTTTGAAATATTATTCAATGATTATAAATTCAAAGTCATGATAACATCAATATTTTGAATAAAAATACATATATTTTCTCAATTGAATTCAAGAATAAGCATTGAAGAAAATACTATTTTAGACGTTTTAATTGGAAAATATGATTGAATAAGAGTATTCAATATATAGTTATCTGGTTTCAAATGATTCTCTAGTTTTCTGTCATAATTTTGTTCTCTTTTTTTGAGTTTTACAAAGGATTATATACATACAAATATGTACACAGAGAAAGAAGTGAGAAGTAACTGGGTAGGTGAGAACTAAATGGAGAAAAGAAATTAGAGGAGGATTGTGATTTCTTGGTGTATTATACTCTAGTAAAAAAGTTATAGAGACTCACAGCTTTGCAGATTTACTTGACGTACACTGGAAGTACGTCCTCCTGGATCCAAGACGCATTGTGCCACCCATATGGGTTTTAGACCCCTGCTAAAATGAAATCCAATCAGATAAATAGGGAGATAAAATTTACTAGAAACAAGAGTGTGAACATCAGACCTCTGGCATGAAAATAACACAAGGGTTCTGAGTGTTGGGATCAAATTCTGTGCTGTTCGCATCTTGCAGTCCCAGGACAGATCGCGCAAATTCAATCACTGAAATTTGCATTCCTAGACATATACCAAGGTATGGAATCCTGTTTTCACGGGCATACTTTGCAGCTAGAATTTTACCCTCCAGTCCTCTGTCGCCGAATCCTCCAGGAACTAGTACGGCATCTGCTCCCTATAAAGCTAGAATCTGTCAGAAGGGCCAAAAGGATA
>NW_019230677.1:339460-343873 GCF_002742605.1 Olea europaea var. sylvestris
TCCTCTGTCGCCGAATCCTCCAGGAACTAGTACGGCATCTGCTCCCTATAAAGCTAGAATCTGTCAGAAGGGCCAAAAGGATAAAGAATAAAATCTAGTGGAAAATTAGTAGCTACCACAAATCATACAACTAAAAAGTAAGTTAGCAAAGACCTTCAACAAATTCCAAGCGCTCTTATAAGTATTGGGATTCTGCAAGTAGATGGTGTTTGCCAAGCTGTGAGACATTGTACACAAGGATTTGATAAATAATTTATGGTATGAAAATTACCTCTTTTTTCGTTGCATCTTCAAGGTCACTGGCTGGAACCCAATCCACACACAATTTCCTATAGCAAGCAACAGAAGCATGCAAAAGCGCCTGCAAACATTTTTTTTTATGTTCATATTAACAAATCCTAATAGAAAAATCATCTTTGGTAGATCATTGCAAACATTACAGTGATAAAAATCCTCGTGGAAGGATGCAAGTTCTAGGGTTGTCACCTGAATGTGTTAGCAAATGCCGAATTGTCAAAAAAAGGGACACTGTTGAACTCAATCACATTCAAAGTTATAAATACATCAAAAAACATGTCAACAATAGAAGGAAAAAGTGAGACATGCCAACATAAATCTATGGAAGTCACTCAAACTTATGAACCTTATATGTCACTGGTTAGATAAACAAAATGACTAATTTGACGGTTAATGACATCATATTGTCTTTACGCAACCTAAATTCCAATATATCAGGATGATTTTAGGATATGTACATTCTCAATGTTCTCAACATTTTCAGTCCATCAACTAAAATATAAAGTTAGCTCCAGTTTTATAATGCATTAAAACTTTTGATTAAAAATTAATTGATAGAATAAAGACTACCTTTAACACAGAGAGATAGGAGTCTGTAAGGCCAGTGTATTTTCCAACCATAGCAACTCTAACCTGTGAGAAAACTGTATAACAATCAGAAGTGCTCAGGCAAAGCAAGAGTACTTATTTACACATTTGAGAAATGACAAGGAACTACAGGATCATGCAACACATCACAAAGATCTGCCCTAGATATCCATTCCCCCAAAGCTGGTTTTAAAGCATACCTACAGATTATACAATATAATATCAGTGCACATCTATGGCAAGAAATAATAGTGACATTAGTAACAACACAGGCAGGAGACTGAAAAGTATCCAATAAAATCCAGAAAAACTGGAAGAAAACAAAATGTGTAACAAACCCTTTGAGGTTCAGGGACTTCAAAATCACCTCATGCGCCTTCTGATCCTAAATGACAGAAAAACATATTGATGTACTACTCAAAATCAAAATTTCCAATGTTATTAAGTGAGAGTACCATAACTACTTACTTGCAAGAGTAAAGGCACACGCCAGATGTTGGTAACATCATATAGTGTGATGATGTTCTCTATCTGAAAGGAAGGAAAATGACTCAGCACCTCATTATTTAGTAGAGAGGTGATCCATTTGTATACTCGTTATTTTTCAAACTTATTTAAGTATTCATCTAATAACAATACCGGAACATGGCAAAAACGAGAAAGTTTTTCCTTGACATTTCCATCAAGTTCCTGCAGAATGCACAAAACATTAGCAGAAGGGGTACATGATTCCAGAAAACAATTGCATGGGCAGAATTTGAGAGTTTGGGAAGCTGTAAACAAGTTGAACTGCGCTTGATTAAAGCTGTTTTTGTCTCAGATCATCTCATTTACTTAGTCATAAGAGCCAAGCTTGAGCTTTGTTTTAAGCTTGCAGGGTTGAGATTGGCTTGGTTGAATAATTAATTGAGTCAAGCTCAATTTGACTACAAGCAAGAATACTACCAAGCTCGATGGGCTCATTTATTAATTAAAAGCATCAAAAGGTTAAATAGGCTCAGTTCAGTTGGAGCTTCAGAAAGAGTGAGAGAGAACCGTAGTGCTGCGGCAGGCTAAGATATTTGGAGTCAGACCCAGGCTTCTTAGTCCCCTTACACTCTGCTGTGTTGGTTTTGTTTTCTGGCCATGTAAAAACAATTGTGGTTCTAATTAATAAATTTAAAAGGGTCGTGTAGAATAAACCAAAAATATAAAATAAACTCTATAATCATCTATCAATGAAGAATTACCTGTTCTCCGACGACATGTAGAACAGGCACCAGACTGACATGTACCGAGCAAAAGTTTCCAGCACCTGAGAAGGTCAAGCATAGGCACAAGTCAGTCAAAAACATGTTCGTACATTTATGTAAGGATGCTCTGTTCTCTTCTTCTCTATATTCTTTTGTTCTAAATACCGTGGTGATCAGTAGCATTCATGCTTTCTTTCGTTTAACATGAATTAAAGTTTTATTGATTTCTGATTTCCCTGTACGTAGAAATTCACAGATATAACCTTACCTGCGCGATGTGAAAGTTGTCCCAACGCCTCAATGAAAGGCATTGATTCAATGTCCCCTGCATGAAGAAATAAATATCTTCTGAGCGACCAAAATCGTTTTTCTTTAGAAAGAGAAAATTTTCTTGTACACGAGATATCTTCTGTACCTATAGTGCCACCCAATTCAATGACACAAACGTCAGCTGGACCCTCTTCCCCATCTACTGGTGTAATGGCCACACGTTCAATCCATTCTTGAATAGCATTTGTCACATGAGGTACTACCTAAACAAGAGAACTACTGTGTGAAATTATGCACTACCAAGGATGGTACCTCGTACAAGTGGACTAAAGTAACACACACACCTGAACAGTTTGACCCAAATAATCTCCCTTTCTCTCCTTCTCAATCACAGACTAAATCAAGAGAAGAAGCAGTTTATCAAGTCAAATTCTATCCAAGTTGATAAAGACGTCAAAAAAGCATCCATCAATTTGATTATATGAAGAAAATAAGAAACTGATGAGCCATAAACCTTGCCTGGTAAATTTTTCCAGTAGTTATATTATTGTCTCTTGTCAAAGTTATGTCCAAAAACCGTTCGTAGTTTCCAAGATCCAGGTCCACCTTCAAAAGAAAATCAAGTTATCCATTTTTTATCCTGACACTTGATAAATCCAACGATCAACCACCAATGAAGGTAGGTATCAGGAAGCATCTTAAGATGCAATATTGCATGCTATATGGAACATGGAATAGCATTGATCTTTACGAACCGGTAAATCAATTATATCTGCCCTTTCTTCTTTAAAACCAGAAGACTAAAATTATGAGTTCTTTATATGGGCGTGCCAAACATGCCCCAATTCCCCACTACATCATATTAAATGCAGAAACCCAAGTAATCTTTCTCAAATGCAACCAAACAATTTCATTATTCTTTCGTTTGGATATATATTTAGCGCTATTAAAAACTATGACTGGTTCGTGTAAAGGATGTTTCCCAACCTCTCCACCATCGTCTAGAACAAATACTTCTCCATGCTCAAAAGGAGACATGGTTCCCGCATCAGTATTTAAGTAAGGATCTGAAAATCAAAACAATGAAGGAGGAAAAAATATAATTAGAATCACTGCTAGACATTCCCTATGGAGAAAAGAAAAACGTTACAACAATCATTATTTGAAAATTACAGAAAGGAGAAAGTTGAAAAAATATAATTAGAATCACTGCTAGACATTCCCTACGGAGAAAAGAAAAACGTTACAACAATCAACATTTGAAAATTACAGAAAGGAGAGAGTTTCCAACAGTTATGGGGAAAAATGAAAAAAAAAAAAGAAAAAGAAAGAAAATACTCAGACAACATATATTGTTTCGAGATAAAAATAAACAGCTGCTACTTCTATCACCTTGAAAAGAGAAAAGGATTATCCAATTCCTTTGTAGTTTTGGCCGGGGAAAATGGTAAAAAAATTTAGAAAATCACATAGCTTTGACCACCGTGAGCAAAGAACGATGCATGTGATGTGACAGTAAAAACAAAACTAGCACCTTCCTGTTTGTTGTTTCTCCATAATGTTTCTTCAATATGGAAAGCATTATATGGAAGGATTGAAGAAGGAACAAGTAAGAGGAGAAAAGGGAAAGAAAATTGAACCAATCTTGATGGAAGTAACACGTAGTCCACTGGCCTTGAGGATGAGACCGATACTGCTAGCAGTAACTCCTTTCCCCAGCCCGCTCACTACTCCTCCCGTCACCAACACGTACTTCATCTTGTCTCCTCTTCCTCCGCAAATTCTTTAAACAGGAAGCACTATGATAGTCGATTCTTTCGTCACAAGTCAATGTAAGGAAAAATGCAAAATTGATTACAGAGAAAAGAGAACAAGTCCCACCAAATTCAGGGTCTGGAACGCACAATGTTGTTGAGAGGTGTAAACTTATCTGCTGTGGGGAGGGGGGGGGGTATGTCCCCGTATCCTGCTAAGACACGACAAAGAAAGACGTATAGAGAGGCGAAGATTGAAGAATGCAGAAAGA
>NW_019230677.1:347419-354011 GCF_002742605.1 Olea europaea var. sylvestris
GATAAAAAGGTAACTTTGTTATTTAACCTATAATAAAACAATGAAAATAAATAGCTAAAACAAAATAAAATAAAAGAAAAAACTATTCCCCTCGCCCCACCTGATGGTTACTCAGTGAGCCATTCCACTCGTATAATAATTGAACTAGAAGTTCGTGAACAGTTCCTGTGATGAACATTTGTTTTTTTATTTTCCCTTCATAATGAAAATAAATCTGGTGAAGCCTTTAAAATATTTTAGTTTTGTAATAAGCTATTTGCGCTCTTATATTCCTCTTTGTTGCATTGTATATTCAATTTATATGACTTATTGTACAATTAAGGATTTGGGGTGGTGCTTTCGGCCCGAGAATACTGGTGGTCTTGGACAGTGGATTTGGGCGATGGTTCACGTGGGGTGGGGTGGCGTGGGTATGAATAGTTTTTTCTTTTTCTTTTATTTTAGTTATTTATTTTAATTGTTTTATTATAGGGTTAAATAGTAAACTTATCTTTTTACCTTTTTAAATTGGTCAAAAATTGGTCAAAGTTAAATTTTATTGGTCAACAAACTGTCAAATTCATTCATTTGGATTCCAGGTGTATATTTTTTATAGGTTTGGAACTGTGGGTGGTAAAAAATGAAAGTTAGAATAATGTCTACAATAAAGTGAAAAGTTAGGGACCGATGCTACAATTTTTCCATAATTTAGGAACAAATTGAAGTTTAGCGATTGATTTGAAATGAGCATGAAAATTCCGAGACTGATTGAATTTTTGACGTTCAACTTTTTAACTCAACAATATCATTCTTATATTTTCCACTTCGATTCTAGAATTTTTACCATAATACCATTCGAATGTTAATCAAACATACAAATATTTTTTTTTAATAAAAATAGAAATATATATATATATATTCGGAATGTTTCCCTATAATTATATTTTGCACTCAATCACTAGAGTTTGGTCTTGACACTGATCAGTTTGGTACACCATTAAAGTATTTGTACATCATAATTTACAGTCCCTTTACATGTTGAGAGGACACACATGAAGTAAAAAACTGTGGGCCCCCTCACAATGAGGGTGCCGTAAGAGTGTACAACTTTTAATGTTGTACACTAAGCAAAGCCATTGATTAAAATTAATTATTTATAATATTTGACCGGATTATTTTTGAGTACCAACACCTATGCCCTGGTAATGTAGCAGGCTTCTATTTGCCCACAGTTCACGTAATACATGTAGTCATATCAATCAATCATATTTGGTGTACATAACATCATCATTTTACACTACCACTTATCATTACACTATTGGACGATTTGAAAATAAAATAAAATTTTCATCCAATCAATTATTGACAACATGAATGATGTCAACCATAATGTAAAGAAAATGATGTACAAATGACATAATTCCATGTCAATTCTGGCATTACATAATATAGACAATCCAATTAATCAGTTACAATTACATATCTCTCTAGCATTGCTTCTACTTTTGTCGTAGTTGAACGAAGAATACTCTGTATCATCATGCGTGTCATCAATAATATTATTTGTCATCACGAGTATTAATTACCATTTTATATGATAGTGAACTTCACTATTACATTGTACAACGATACATTTTCATTCATTGGATTGTGTGTCTGCGAGATTCATGACTACAAATTGGTACCAAGCACAAGTGGTGATACATAACATTATTCTGAACCTACACCCTATTTGGCTTAGCTTTTGAGAAGTTAGAAGAGCTTTTGAAATATAAATGTTACTTTTCGATTTATTTGATTAATTGTATAAAATTATTTCTTTTAATTAGAAGAATTTTTAGAAGAAGTTAGTTCAATTTTGCTTCCCCTACAAATTCTTCTGAAGAAAAACTATTTTCAAAAGTTAATTTTTGAACAATATCGAAGGTAGTTTCTCAAAAACTCAATTTTGATGACATTGCATTATATTAAAATTTATCTGATTTTAGCTTTTCTCTCTCTCTCTTCCAAACAAAATAATTTTCACATTTTTATATAACCTTTTCATACTTTTTAACAATACATTAAAAAAAGAAAAAACACTGTCTAAAAAGAAAAAAGACGGAATTACAAATGAGAGGAGGTGGGGGCGAGCCCCACCTGTTTTTTGATAATTGTTGTGGGACCCGACCCCCTACAGTGACGAGGTCTGTGTAGCCCCTGTGAATCGAGCTCCTATACATGGAGCTCGATCCTTCTAAAAGTCCCTTCCATACAAGCACTTAACTATGCGTTAGGTGATATTAAATGGATAAAACCAATAAAATAAATTTCATACACATGCACTTGATTGACCATATTATATAGTCCCCGTTTGGCCCTCATTAAATTCAATTATATTACATTCCATTTTTTTTCTCTTATTTTCAATCACACAATCTTTCATAAAATAATATTACACGTAAATCGAAAATTTTTCCTTCTTTTTCAACTACTCATTTTTCAAAAAAACACTATTCCACCTATTTTCATTTTCAAAAAATGGGGGCCAAACAGGAACTTAATGACTTATTGCCCATTACATCACATAAAAAATCCTCTCTAATGAAAAAAAATAATACTATTCATTTTACAGACAATATCTACGCCAGTAGATTGGTTCAAAAGCCACTATCCACTCGATCTTCTCCAAATCTGCATCTCCTTTCATAATTCTCCAGAGTTTGCGCCAATATTATTGATGTTTCTACTTTATCACACGTTATTTTATATGCTTACATTTCCCCTTTTTATTGACTTCAAACTTCATTCCCACCATTAAGAAAACTTGTTCCATTTTTTCTCTCAATCTTATTTCTCTCTCTTTGCCTTCTCGGTCGATTCAGAAATACAAAAAGTCGTACACGCACTTACCTCATAATGTGATTTATTGATTCGTAAACAGGAAATTTGATCAAAATCAAATCGTGCAAAGAGTCCCAATTTGGAACAGTAACTCCACGTCTAATATCAATAGTTATCAAACTTATTTTATATAAGTTGGGATGGCCTAGCCCTGTCCACTTGATTCAAGCAGTATGGCAGGCACACACAGGATCGAACATGAGAGCTCGGATCTAACCATGAAGAAGAGAAGGCACACCCAGAAAGCATTGAGGTCATTAACAGTTTTGCAGCTCAGCACTCAAAGGCAGTAAAAACTATCTGGCTAGCATGCCCAAGAAAAGTACGAGAGGATTTTGTCGATTCTGAACTTCTGAAAGTAATCTGGAAGATTAATCAAGGTCAGAGATACAAATTCACATGCTTCTTAAATGGACATCAAATTCTAATACCGAGGAAATGGTGAAATGGCCTCAGTTTACAACATGACTAATAATATCCGCAAGACAAAAGTGATGGAAAAAACAGTCCCTGCAAGCAGGCAACACTGAAGAATAGGTCCCTTCTTCCTTTGGCTCAAAAAATTCAAGTGGTGCAGGGTACCCTCTAGGATGGATTCTCCATCAAGAAAAAACACCTGAGAATTTCTTCATGATTAGAGAAGACTAAACAAAATATAACACCTAACCATTTAATTTTATGACACCTAAGCAAAAATAAAAAAAGAAAAACCAGGAACATATATCAACACGTAATAATATATATCGTAATAAGATGTTCTCACCCAGAGAAAAGGGTACCAACATCAAGAGCAAGTGGATCCCAAACAGGGACATTTCAAAACCTATATATCCCCTTCATGATATCTGGAAAGAACATTCTATTTCTTTCACTTGTGAATTAATTTAACGAAGTGGACAGCAAAGAACCATTACTCCAGTATAATTAATTAATTAATTAAACTGTACTGTGTTCATGCCTAGAATCAGAAATACATCAAATCACTTGCATTCCCTTCCCCTACTGTGTGGACGGAAGGGCATGAGAGTATTTTGTTACTTCAAACTTCGAAGCTGCAAAATCTATAGATATTAGTAGATGGTTCCAGAAGTTTCATTACTCACACCTTATTCTGACAATAAATTTGTTGTCAAGAAAATAGCAATGCTAACAAATAATCTGAAAAAATCTCAGGTTACCAAAGCAAAATGCTAATAGGAAAATAGAAGATTAGAATATCAACATAGAGACGAGACAAAGAAACATGAGGAATAAACTGCTAAAGTTGCAACACATAAATATCACATTTCAAATGTTAGTTATAAAAAAAAACTTATAACTGAAGATATACTCCGAACAATGATTTATATCTACAACATTTTAACACTTTTGGGCATATTTTAGGTTAGGCAATGTCCAATTACAATCAACGTTATGTGGACTTGCATAATGTCTGAGACACAAATACATTCCCAAGTGTCAGATTCATCAGAATCTAACCTTTTATGCTTAAAATCAAGGATTTGCATGGAATATGTCACAATATTTTATTTTATTTTATTTTTTTGAAAAGTTATCAAGTATTTTATTAATTAATGGGTCATACAAATGAAGATTATTATCAATTGAAATCTGAAAGAAACAACATGAAATTGGACAACCCATCTATATGCTTAGCATTTGTAAGTCAAATAAAACAATTCTCTAATCCGCTCTATTGTTCGCATGTGTGTATTTGAAGCAACGGATGTTCCTCTCTCCACGCACACCATACGCTGTGACCCGGAATAAGATCCCGTACAAGCTTGCTACTCTTGTTGTGGAACCTTCTCCTCCATGCTTTAACACGCCTTCCATACACCGTAGAAACACCCATTTCACGTGTTGAGACGCCAGAACATCGTTCCATAGCAAACGAGTAGCATCACAATGAAAAAACAAGTGCTCAATTGTCTCTACATTCCTTTTACACATATAGCACCTCTCTGTAACATAAAAACTCGTTCGAAGATTGTCCACCGTTAACACTTATCCTCCTATAACCGTCCATAGTAAAAATGCCATCCTTTGAGGCAATTTACATTTTCATACCATCTTCTAAGGGAATTAACTCTCCACATATCCTAATAAAGATCTAAAATAAGTCTCAACTGAGAAGATACCGTCACGTATCAACCTCTACCTGCTACAATTTCCCTCTCCTACCCCAACGTGCACCTCATACAAAGATACCAAAAGTGACACAATCATCCACTTCCCAGTTCTGCAAACCCCGTCCAAAAATATTGTTCCAACTGAGACTTCCGTTGTGTATATTTAAGACCTCACTCATCTTAGTAGATGGCACCAGAGCGATACAATGCAAAGAGGGAAACATCACGCTAAACGGTTCCTCTCCACACCAATAATCATCCCAAATTCTAATAGTATTACCGTTTCTAACCACAAAAGTCAATCTATCTCGAAAATCGTTCCACCCTCGTCGGATGTACCTCCACAAACCCACCCAGTAAAAACCACGAACCTCGACTGAGCATCATCCTCCCTCTATAACACCATATTTTGCTCCTATAATTTCTGTCCAAAAACTCTCTCTACTTCGAATCGCCACAATCACTTATCCAACAAGGCCTTATTGAACAATATAAAGCTCCTTGTCCTGAGGATTTGGTACTGTTGCGGTGATTATAGAGGTTGCAATTTTGGTAGTATCCTGGCTTACAGTGGTGGATGCTCAGCCATTGTGTTATTGTGGCTGTGATGGCTGACTGGCAGCAATTTTGCTCCGATATTTTATCGGTTACTAAGTGAAGGTGGTGGGATCTTCATCTCAACTTTTCCTTTATCTACATTTCTTCTTTTTGCATATTTCCAATTCCATTACAGAATTTTTGGCTGATGTCACCACCCAATTTAGCCCTGTTTGAGCCCCATTTTTTAAAAAATCATTTTTCCCAAATTCATTCTCAACCGCACATTTTCCCAATAAAATAATCTCACATAAACCCAAACTTTTCCCTACTTTTAAACCACACATTCTCGAAAAAAATCACCTATCAAAAAATCTATTTCCCAAAAATCGGGAATCAATCAGAGCCTTAGTAAGCCACTCAATATCATTTCCAGCACATGACAAACAATCAGAAAGTAGCAGGCAGGGTTTCAGAAAACAGAGGACTCTTCAACTTATTCTAGAAATAGAGAGATGTTTTTAACAGCTTCTAAATCATGCAAGGGTGTCTCTGTTTGCCCTATTGACAAAGTGATGAAAAATATCATGGAACTTTTCCTCCATATATCTACCATCATAGAGATTGATTCCTAACGATAGAGACAACATTTCAAAAATATTCAGTTCTTCATTTCACAAATTATTTATTAGTCTTTTACCCAAAGATTCCAATTTGTTCGCCTAGAAATCAGCCATTCCCAGTAAAACTTTTACATACCAATAGTCCTGCTATTTTTGAATATTTTAGACAAATGATGCATGTATGCCAAGAACAAGGAGAAAAAGTCAGATCTCATTCTCTCCAAGGTTTAAAACACGAGAGGTCAACCATCTCTTCCAGCACTTAGCTGAATTTATTTTCAATAGTTTGGCACAAGCAAAGACCACATGTAGAATGGCAGATGTGCATAATATAATAAGTTATTATAAAAAAAAAAAATAAATAAAGTAAAACATGCAATGGTGGACAACATACCGGCAGACTGTTTAGAAGAGCTAGTATCATAGACACATGGAAAG
>NW_019230677.1:356898-360254 GCF_002742605.1 Olea europaea var. sylvestris
AAATAAATAAAGTAAAACATGCAATGGTGGACAACATACCGGCAGACTGTTTAGAAGAGCTAGTATCATAGACACATGGAAAGCACATGTCAAAAGTTTTTCTATCAGATTTGGAAGATCTGCAGCAAAATCAATTGACCAGCGAGGTTGATATGAAGTCAAATGGACTGAATGTGCCATGGAGATCACTTCACCAATAAAAACAAGAGACTGAAGGCATCTTCTTTCTCTAATATTAGGATTCGTATTGTCGGGTAATATACTTTTTTGATGATTCTGGCATTCTGGAGAAGAAGGCCTTGAATAAGTGATCTCGACCCATGCTAGACCTGGATGCTCCACTGGAGAGAAGCAAGATTCAGCCTGTCCACAAGTAGAAGTGTCATAGGCTACATTATACACTGTATAGAGTGCAAGGCTACATTTGTAGACAATTGTGTCTCAATGTGCCAAAAGTAAATATTCTACCTCTGAACACAGGCAGCGATTACTACGTCTTGTAGCCTTTGCCGAACCATAGCCACATCTCTTAAGCGTAAGAATATCCTTAGCATTAAAACATTGAACAGTTTCTCTCATATTTTGATAACTATTTCCAGAGCTTCCATCCTCGGACTTACTTGGATCCAAACAGGACATAGATGCAAATGCAATAAGTTCCTTTGGACAAGTTGTTTGGTTCCCATTCAACTGAATGTTAGTGCTCTCTTCAATTAAAGAATGAGGAACACAATACCCTATTCTGCTTTTTCCTCTAAATTCACCAGAACTGTCCAACTCTTTGATGTTCTGCTTAGTCAGCAAAGCAATCATTTCCATCCACGCTTGAGCAGTATGGATGCGGATGCCATCCAGTGAATAAATTATATCTCGAGGTGACAAATAACCAGATAATGGTGACATGGGAGGCACATCCAAAACCTATTGCAATTTGACAAGTAAAGACTATTCAATTTAGCTGCTTAGCAAATGCATTAATTTAGGAGCATGGACACCTAATTGAATCTCACAATACTAGGAAATGTTAAAGCTCAAATACCATGGGACTTTCACCATGTATGTAGAATGGACTGAAGATGAAGGGAAGAAGGAACAAAGCCAAGGTACAAACTGCACAAAACTGCAGGTGATATTCAAGCAATTCAGCATTATAACATGCATCAGCACATAATGTGACAATTAAATGTTATTGCATTCTAGAATACAAAGAAAAATAATTGATATGAGCACTCACTACTGCATTATGCCAAATTCCAGCACAGTATATGCGAAGGGCAGCCGCCCCAGGTAATGCTTCCAAAGAAGCATGATTGAAAGCCACAAGAGCTCCTGGGAAAGATACAGCCAAAAAGACAGCAACATACTCCATAGGTATACCCTCACTGCTTCCCACAAAAGGCGTGCCTACAATAATCATGTGAGATCCATCCTCCAAACAAACACTTGTGCACACAGTGCTCGCTACAAAGTAAGATGATATTTAAAAACTACTAGTGAAAATTGTACATTACCAAAAATTAATGCATGAACATTACAAAATATATACATTCAAATCGGCTCAATAAGGGAGATAGACTCAAATCGAGTTACGCCTTCTCAGCTTACCAAAAATGAATGCATGAACATTGTAAAATATATACATTCGAATCAGCAAAAATGAATACATGAATATTGTAAAACATATACCTTCACATAAATTTTAGTTTGTAAAGCATACTTTGTTTTCAATTATGCATCTAGCTGCTATTGTTCCCAAGAAATTATCATATTTTTGAATTATGAGTCAGTATAGAAACATGCATGTAAATTTCATAACACTGAACAGTATAAATTTTGACTATTTAGACTACATGTAAGTTCTAGTTGTGCTACCATTTAAGTGGTTCAGTAGAAACCTGCTGTCAACCAGTATCCATCCTCTCAAAGATTAAACCTTCCTAATTCCTGTTCATACTGTAACCTCTATATGCACAAAAGGAATCCCGAAAGAAATTCTCACCTTTTTCCCATGTCTAGGAACACAACCATGTTAAAAGAAATAGAAACATCCAACACAGCATTTATAGCTCACAATTCATAGTATCATATTCACTAAGACGATGATGGTATGTAGATATTGCTAGTTCTAGGTTTATTTTGTTCTTTAAGAACAAAAGAAAATTATATGTTGACAATGAGGTAGTGATGGCGACTGCATTGGAAGAAGCAGAACTATTCATGAAGGAGAAGACATAAAAGGAGAAATTTTGGGTGCGTGCAATAGGTGAAAGAGAGAGAGTCTTAACCTTGCAGCAGCAAGAGCATGACCGAGCTCATGGACGAAAACAGATATGACAGAAGATATACAGACGTATCCAATACTGGGGAGTGACATGTTCAGTCCTGATATCTGCACGAGCCTTATGTAAGAAAATTGGCATTAAACTGTATAGGGTCTGCGACAATAAGTGAGTGCTCGGATTACATTGGTGATTTAATTGCTACTAATCTCATGATATATTGAAGTACTCTTGAGGTTGCTCACTAAGGTGAGTTACCATTTCTTGCCTCAACTATTCAACTCTTATCATCAAGCTACTAAAAAATACCAGCTTAAAGATTACATAAATTCCATGTATATGGTATTGTCTATCAAGAGATGTGTCATTCTAAGATCCTGTATCATAATAGCTCATGAACTTTCGCAATAAAGCAAGGAGCTACATGAGCAAGGAAAACTGCTATTTCCCTCCAACCAAAATTGCACATGGAAAATCAAGACACAATAGTTTTAGATTACTTCTTACACAAAAGCAGAATTACCCCCACCAGTCATCTAGATATTGTCGTTCTTCTGGTTAAAAGTTTGTTGACATAGGGATGTATGCTAACCAAAGGGGAAAGGCTGAATGAAGTATTTCCAAGCTGTGCATTCCCTGTGTAAGCAAGTAGAGCTCGAGCCAATTCCCAGAGAAGAATCTGAAGTACCGCACTAAATTAGTAATGATCAAGAAAGGGAAAGACACTAAAAGAAACCAATTTTCCTTTTATTTATTAAATAAAATTTGTAGAATGATGATGAAACGACAGACCACTGTACTTCCGACAATAGCTGCCAGACTAAAACCGATTCCCATGGCGAACCAGACTCTCAAATACCTATAAGAAACGTCGTTTTTCGATTACCATTGTTTTAGAATAAAAATAAAAGGGTTAATTAAGAAAAAGAAAAACAGCCAAACCTTGAGTGCCGGCGACCGAAACGGAACAGAGGTTCATTGAGGGCCAAAAACTTCAAATCGCAATACCTGTACAATTCATAAAAATAACGAATAACTGATTCCGATTAAACTAGTAAACGAAGTGAATTTTTTTTT
>NW_019230677.1:360502-361945 GCF_002742605.1 Olea europaea var. sylvestris
AATTACACGATTTATCTATGTATGGGTGAGATGAGGGGGCAATTTTACCTGATTATTGATCCGGTTATTTCTCATTACACAATTTATCTATGCTCGGTTAAGAATTACACGATTTATCTATGTATGGGTGAGATGAGGGGGCAATTTTACCGGATTATTGATCATATTTCCCGCAATAGCCTATTATATTGGAAGTACTATTTTACCCTAATTTATATTATTTGTAAGATGTATTCTGTATCTTTCGATACTTATTAATCAGATCTATATTTATATTTTTCAATCTTTCAAATATCTTTAAATATTCTTTGTATCTTGATAATTTTTCAAAGATCTTAAGTTGATCTTCCTTAGTTATGTATTCTCGAACTAATCTTTGTGAGACTTCTTCTTGTATATCTCTATGTTTAATTATAATATCTTCTACCTTTCTTATTTTTCTGCTAGTTCTTACAGAATCAAATCTTATATTATGATTACAAAAATAATCTACATCTTGGTATATTTCTTTAATTTTTTCTTTACCAACAGGAAATATATTTTCAGACTTTTCAGCTAATTTAAATAAAAACGAAATATCTTTCTTATCTAAGTATAATCTAAAATCATTAAAAGTGGATGTGGATGCTTCTGAATTGTTCATCAAAATAATCAAAGCATAAGTATATAAAAGCGAGTAAATAACTTACAGTAATCAAATAGAAGTAAACAGACTTTCCCTCCAGTATACTCTTATAGATGTTTTGCATGTACTTAATCAATCTTCTGAATCAAGTAAAGATTTAAAATCTTTTTTGAAATTATTTGGGTCCACAACTGCTTCCGCAAAAGGCTTTTCAATTAAGGTTGCATTTCTCACTCTAGAGAACTAGCCGTGTTGCCACAGACGCTATCTCACAGTATCCAGAGTCTCTATTTTCACCTCTATCCAAACTCTTTTCAGAATCAAGTTCTTACTTGAAACGAAATTTTAAAAAATAACTCACACACAAGGTGCTACAATTTTGTTAGAAAACTGCATTTTTCCCCTAAACCATTCATTAAAGACGGGTACTTTGGCATGGCTAACATCCATTCAAAATCAATATTTTGAAAATCTTTTAAAATCTTTATCAGTACTGCCAAGGAATCATGAGAAATTTAACGAAATCCTTTCATGAAAGTTTTGTTAAACATAACAAACTTTACTTTGATATTCATAAACTGAAATAGTACATACCTACAATCTATATTTACATACTTTTGGTACTCACCTTATAAAGTTTAAAATTCCATAAGTGATTATCTTATTACAAGTTTTGCTATCTTCAAGCTATCTAATATTTTTTTGAATACAAGTGGTGTATACAGATTACAAAAGATATCTCTCTCAGATGTGTTTCTTCAGAGTGTTTAAGAGATAAGTTGTTTCGAGATGTCTTCCTTATTCCTTCTTGCCTCCTT
>NW_019230677.1:362491-371988 GCF_002742605.1 Olea europaea var. sylvestris
ATCATATTTAAAATATCTTGATATCCATTTTTAACAACCTTTTGACTGGTTGGTAAAAAATGTTGGTTTGTAAGTCCCATTTTGATAACATGGAACGATGGATGCATATATTCAAGAACGGGATCCCATTCCATAGTTGCTGAATGGAATCTGATGTATATATTTGTTGTCTTGACGACTTCAGTATATCTTTTAACAGTTTTCCTGATGTTGACTGGAAGTTGGACTATTTCTTTGAGATCTTTGCTGGGATATATACAGAGTATATTTCCTATCTCAAAGCAGTTTCGTACCTAGTTGGCTGGTGCTCTTGGATAAAAGTTTATCTTGTTGTATTTTGTATAGTGGAGAGTTTTCATCCACTTTCCTATCTCCAAATACCAATATGATAGAATATTAAAAATAACAATAAAGAATATAACTTCTTCATTGTTATCTTTTCTGGGAATTTTTGCTTCATTGCATATCTTGACAATATCTTTTGGATCTATTCTTTCAATAGAAAGTTTAGATTGAGCTTGGCTCTATGAATAGCTTCCTTCGCTTTTGATATCTTGAATATCTTCCCTAATGGGAATTTTTGTATCTTCATTACCAGTAATAGGCTTAAGTATTCCCTGTGAATGGATTCCTATTACCTTCTTCTCTTTCCCTTTATCCTCGAGGAGAGCGCTAGTATTCACAAGTCCCTGCGAAGGGATACTAGACTTGGTACAAGTAACTTCTACCTCAAGGGCTATATTTTTTCCTCGAAGACTATCTTAAATATTTTGAATTTGTGTTTCCAAATAGGAAATTTTTATCTTAAGTATTTGGACTTTCGTCCTTAGTTGTTCTAACTCCATCCCTGCTAAGATAATTCGGAAGAAAGTTAGTTTTACCTTTTATGTATTCAATATCAAATTTGAAATATGAAAACCAAATTTGTATCCTAATAATATATCTATTGGCAATAGATGGATCAACATTATTTTTTTAAAAGGCTTTAACTTGAGTATTATCAGTTCTAATCAAGAATTTTTTTGGTAATAAATAATCTTCATATTTTTGAACTCCTCTTTTTACAGCAATGAGTTCTTTCCTGTTCGTTTCATATCTTGTTTCAATCTCTTTGAACGTTCCTGATGTATAACTTGCAAGTATTTCAGGACAAGAACAATTCTTTTCACATTTATATTCTTTATGATTCTTTTAACCTTTAATACTGCTCCCCAGTAATTATCTGAAGCATCAGTTTCAAGGATAAAGAAATCTTGTTCTTGTGGTATTACAAGTTTGAGCAATACCTTTAATTCTTCTTGGACTTTCCTTATATTTTCACAATCTTGTTCTTCCCAAAACCACATTATATTTTTTCTTAACTTTGGAAGAAAATAATTTTTTAATTTGGCACAATTTTCAATGAATCCTTCAATATAATTCAATATACCGAGAAAGCTTTGTAATTATTTTTTATCTTTAATTTTTTCAGGAAATTCTTGAATTTTTTCTCCAATATGGGATTGCAATTGCAATTCACATTCTTTTATAAATAATCCTAAAAATTTTATTTCTGTTTTAGCTATCTCAGCTTCCTTTTGAGAAAGTGTAATACCATGTTTTTTCATAATATAACAAAATTTCTCAAGATGTTCAATATATTCATCTATGTTATTTGAATGAATAAGTAAATCATCAACATATGCAATACAAAAATGAGTAACTGGTTTGATTACCTCATCCATTCTTCTTTGGAATATCTGTGGTGCATTTTTCAACCCAAATGACATTACATTCCATTCGTATTGTCCTAAAGGATTGGGGGTACTAAATGCAGTTAGTGGTTTATTTTCTTCTGTAAGCATGATTTGCCAAAATCCTGACTTACAATCAATTTTTGAAAATTTCTTTTTGTTCTGTACTTGTTTTATAAGGGTGTCCTTATTTGGCAAGTAATATCCATCAAATTTGGTAACTTCATTTAATTTTTTATAATTTATCACCATTCTGACTTTTCCTCTTTTTATCTCACTATGTTTTCTAACCATAAAGGCTGGGCTACTATGTGGACTTTTACTAGGCCTAATTAATTTGACTTCTAACAATTTTTTTATCTGGTATTTAAATTCCTTTTGGTCATCTACACTATATTTCATGGGTTTGACTCTAACAATAGTGTCTGGATTGGTTAATTCTATTTTTGTCTTTACTTTATCTGTATTTCATTTTTCTAATGAATTTTCAGAATATGTTTTAGAAATTTCTTTTTTCAATTGTTCTAACCTATTTTCTTTTGTCATTTTTAGAACTGTAACTGGTTTAAATTTTTCTGTACTCCAACATCCACCACGTTGGGTTGAGGAACTCTGATAGTTTATGTCTCTATATACAATTGTAACAGCTTTATTTATTTTTGGTCTAAATATTTTATGTGCACAGGGTGTTGTGAACATATACTTATTAATATATTGTGTAAATGGTGCGTATTTTATTAGTGAATTTTGTCCTAATAAAATATCACATCCAAATGTGTTTGATATATATATATTGTATTAACAAATACATCTCTAAAGAAAATTAGAAAAGGTAATTACGTAGCATACTTGCTATATACTACCTTATTTCCATTTGCTGTTGTAGTGGTGACAATCTTCTTTGAATTGTATTTTCAGTATTCAGATGGTAGTACATTTGGTAAGCATAAGCTTATTGTACTTCCTGTATCTAAGTAAGCATGAAATTTGATTCTACAATAACTTTTTATATTGAGTGTAATTTCAATATATGGACTCATGGGATTAGTACTAATTACTCTTTCTATGACAACAATGATTTTATATTTTCATCTATTCTTGATATGATGATTGGATTATCATCAACTATTATTTTTAAATATCCTTGGCAGATTTTATAAGGACTATATTTTTCAAGAAAGTTCATTCCTAGTAGTATAGGTGAACGATCAACTCCATATAATTCATCTTTATATAGTATTATTTCTTTAGTATATTCTCTTTGATCTTCTCCTATAAGTATAAGAGGGACCTTTACATATTTTCTTATTTCAAAATTATTTTCTAGATAATCCTTAAATATATATGGTTCTGCTATTTCAAATTCTATTAAATGGCTAACAAATTTAGCATTTACATGACTTTTATCTGCTCCAGTGTCAATGAGGACAAGAAGATTTTTCTTATATCTTTCTTGATTTACATATTTTGTTTTGATATAATATTGCGAACTTGATGGTTCAGCAATACTTAAATTCTTAAGTTTGCTTATCTTAGAATCTTGTTTAGAGAGGAATCTTGCAATAAGATTATCTCCTTCTAGGCTGACACTATTTCTTCTTATTAGTTTTCATTCAAAATTAATTTCTCTAGCTTGTTTGTGGAAATCAAGCATTATCTGTTCTGGTATAGTGACTTCATGTTCTTGGTATTTCCTAGGAGGTATATATTGTGCTAATTTCTCAAAATCTTTATGTATGATAATGTTATCAGTTATTTTCCTTAGATTGTTATGATGGCTAGTACTAAAAGCAAAAATTGATTTTATACTTATACTAATAGCCTTACCTCTTCGTAACATTTTCAAGTTTCCAATTCTATAATATAGATTGAAACTTTGGTCAATAATTTTATCATTTAATGATATTGTATAATTGGGTTGTACTGTAAATATTATCTTCTGATAAACTAAGTTTCCTACGATTGTTCCTAATAGAGCATCTATAGGATCTTGTAAAATTCTGTTATCCATGCAATAAATTTCAATTGGTATGTTCATACATTCTCTAAAGAATCTTTTTACCATTATCTGGACTCCTCCTATTTCAATACATTTTAATTTGTTTTTTACGTTCTCCAGAATTTTGGATAACTTTTGTTTTACCCATTCTTTTATAATTATAGGAATCCTTGCTTTTCCTATGGTATCTTCTATATTTATAGACATTTCTTTATAATTCATACTTACAATTGTTTTATTTACTCTTGGTAATATTCCTAAGAATCCTTGATGGAATACATCTTTTTTTTTTATAAGTCTAATATTTTCTTGGTGATTCCTGTGTATTTTTTAATATCAAAGGTAATTTCTTGATTTATACCTTCTATTGAGTCTTCAACTTCATTAGTTGTTTCTATTTCTATTTCTATTTCTGCTTGTTGTATCTCTTGATTCATATATACTATTTCCTCAAATTCTTCCTCAGATGAGGATGTATCTAATTTATAAATGCTACTGCATTCACTACTTAGATTTCCAAAATATTCAATTGGTTTTATATCACTATCATCTTGGAATTTTTCATAAATTCTAAGAGTTTTTATATTCTGTCTATCTTTCTTTTTAGGACATTGAGGGGGCAATGTGTCCTTCTTCATTACAGATGAAACCTCTACATTTTTAATATTTCTTGGTTTAAGTTTTTTATTCCGACTCCTTTTCTTGAAATACTTTTTGTGTGGTTTAAAATTCATTTTCTTAAATTTTTTGTAATTTTTGAATTTTCTTTTATATTTTTTATATGGTTTAAATTTTTTCTTATAACATCCAAATTGTTCAACTTGGCCTATATCTTTATAATAACATAATGAATTCTTTCTTATCTTATATGCCTTTTTACTCTTAAGAGCTTCTCTACACCATATACCTATCATTCTTTTTGTAAATTCAATTCTACTTTCCAAACTATCTATTTTTACTCATTTCTCTTCTCCTAGAGGTAATAATTTTTCATATTCTTTTAATAACTTAATTCCCCATGGGAATGGTAACTTAGTAAAATAAGACCTTAATATAGGTTTATTTTCTTGATAATCTCTTTGGTTTAATATGTAGTATAATTCTTCGAATTTACATGTGTATATTTCTAATTCACACATATCACATATCTTTAAATTTTCCATTGCTATCATTCCTTCATTATATTCATCTTATTTTCTTTTCTCTTCATCAGAAGCATATTTATTTCCTAAGAATTCCGTTCTTAAGATTTTTTCAAACTTTTTTAATATCTCCTGTATATTTTGATCATTTAGAGTATTCCTATTAGCTAATACTTCAGTTCTATTATCTCCATACTTTATTCTTCCTTTTATAGATTCTAATAATTTTCTTCACCATTCAGAAACAATTCATCTGAATGTATGTTCTATAAATCCAAAAGCTGTATATGTTTCCCATTTATTAAATTGTATTGTTAAGTCTGTACTTTTCATCCATGTTTTAATAGATTTATTTTTGTCTATACAGTCTAGATCTAACCATACTCATGTTGTGTGGATTGGTTCATTATAGGATTTTATTGGATTTATTTCTTTTATGAATTGTTTTCTTATATTTCCAGTGTATCTTTTCTGTGTTTTCCTATATTGATTAATACCATCCTTAAGTGGTATTGTAGTACCATAAGAATAATCATATTCTTCATTACTAATGAATTCTATCTTTATATTTCGACTTGATGATGGATTAGTATTCATCTTTGTATTTTTCATTTTTTCAGTTAATTTTTCTAACTGTTTTTTATATTCATCATACTCTTCACCAGTAGATTTTAAGAATTTTTGTGCTAGTTCTTCTACATCTGTAATCATATATTGATTTTCTTCATGTTTTTCCCTTTCTTATTTTCTTTTTGAGTTATTTTAAAATTTTGAGGTGGATTAATTATAATCCTATTTTTCCCTTTAAGATTTTTATCTAATAGAGCATTTCCTACTTGTAGATTATGTTCTCAATTTTCTAATCTTTTATGTATATCCTCAAAACTTTCATTTGTGGTGTTTTTAGGTAAATAGGGATAACTAGATTTTTTATATTTTTCTACTTTTTCCAAAAATTCTTCAATTATATTTTCTTCATCTACTATATTCATCATAATTTTAGGTTCGTAACATGGCTCTGATACCATTTCGTCGGAGTGTGCAGCGGAGGGGTTAAGATTTTTGAGCCAATTAAAATCTTTATAAGTTTTTAAAATATCACGATAGAATTTATAAAATTCACTATTTTTTGTTAAGACTTTTTCTTTGATAATTATATTTAATTTTTTAATTCTTCTTTCCAGGTTAAGAATTATTTTATGTATATCATTTTTGGTTTTGATTGCGCTTTTATCTATATAAACATTTTTATGTTTTTATTTTGGATCTAATTATTCTGTAAAGAAACTTTTCAGATCTTCTTTTAAATAATTTAATTCATTATCTGTTGCATTTCTTAGATCAATAAAATTTTGTATAATATTTGAATTTAAATTTATTAGAAATTTATGATCTATATTTCTTTGAGTACCTAATTGAAGGTTTTTATACATTGTAGTGGCTTTGGTTGCAAATTCTTTATAAGGGGTATTTTTGGAAAAAATATTGTTCAGAGGCTATTTTTCAAATAATTATTTTTTCAGGTCTAATCTTATAAATTGCTCTTATATTTGGGCTATCTATAGGTATTTCCTCGTGAGATGAGTGAATTGGGAGTTTAGGGTTTTTTAAAACTAAGAGGTGTTTGACGTCTATTTACCAATGTTTTAAAAACTGACATGGCTATCGATTCGAAAAAGGAGAAGGGTCGAGGATCAAAAGGTCGAATCGGGATCGAACTGGGATCCACCTATTTTTTTATTAATAATTTTACAAAAAAAAAAGCAAATGAAAACAAGTTTTTCGAAATCACAAAAACTATAACAAGATAAAAAAAATTAAATACAATCAACAAACTAACGGCTTGCTCAATCCAATTACGTAACGTAAGATAAGTTCATAAAATTATGTAATTAACAATGTCAACTTGAAAACTTAAATAGGAGAAGTTTGAAAGTCTAAAAATTCATTAATTTTGAACCTCGAAAACTCAGCATGGAAGAATGAGGAGAGGTTTTGAAGTTTGAAAATATTAAAAAACAAGGGTTTTAATTTGTTTTAAAATTCATTAATTTTGAACCAGAAAAATTGTAAAAATCGGGTGTGGGTCAAAGGTTTTCTAAAATCCGGGCAGGTGTGGGTTTTAAAGGCGGTTTTTAAGTCTAAGGTTCTCAAGGCCTAACCGACCCGATTTTGGTCCTGGTTCACGGTTTATCCGGTTGAATCGGTCGGGCCGGGTCAGTTTTTACAATACTGTTATTTATGTATAATATTATTTTAATGAAAAATATGTGGTTAAAAAGAAGAGAAAAATACATCCTACTGTCAGTTTTAATTTCGTTCTTCCATTACTTCACACAACCGCTCAAACATCTCATCATCCCACTCCACAATCTCATATCTCATACCTCCAAAATCTGATGAAATCCTGACCCAAAAACTTATTTATGCACGGCCATATCTCCATTCAATCCAATTCTGTCCAAAATTAATTGACCCAAAAACTTCTCCATCACAGATTGTTTATACATCTGAAGATGAGCAGCTTCATGGTCACGTATCATCAGCAAACATTTTAAATCAGAATCTTTGTAATTTTTATGTAAGTATATGTTTTATTCTGCTTTCAAATAACCATTTGTTTTCTATTTTTTTGAATTCTGCTTTTCAATTTTTCTCTTTGAATTAATCATCATTAAATAGTGCTTTATCTTCGAGTTTAATTTAAATATTAAGAAAAAAATAATTATGGCTCCGTGCAAGCACATACCTATTCAAGTTAAAAAAAAATAAATTTAATTATGATTCTGTGCACGCACGGAGCTTTTCAATTTTTTTGCTTTGAGTTAATCATTAGTAAACATCAATAAAGAGTGGTTGCATGCATGACTTATCTTCAAGTTTAATTTAAATAACAAGAAAAAAAATAATTATGGCTCCATTTGAGTTTTTTTAAATTAAAAAATTTATATATATAGATATGCTCCATGCCCATTCTTTTTAATTTTTTTTTTGTGTAAAAAACATAACTATCTTTCCTTTTTTTTGTTTTTGTTGTTGTTATTGTTGTTGTTGTTGTTGTTGTTGTTGTCTTTCTCTCATTCTCTCTGCCTAACAATTTTTTGTAAACTCTCTTAGAACATCATAAACGATATCATCAAAATTGGCCTGGTCATTTGCCGACTTCAAGGTAATGTGATTGATTAATATTACTAGATGTAGTCTTGAACTCATATAACCCATTCCTTTCTTCGATTTTTAAGTCAGAGTTAAGGATTTAATAATTCGGATTTTGATTGAAAAGTATTCATTTCTTTTTTTTCTAACAGTTGTTAATCTGTACCATTTAGTTAATAAGCTCGTTTGTCTGTAATGGTGAATTAAAATAGTTTAATTTTTAGTTTTAATTTCATTTCTTTTTTCTGACAGTTGTTAATCTTAATAATGCCATTAGTATTCCTCATTTGTTTTTTAATGGTGAATTGAAATAGTTGGATTTTTTTTTTGTTTTAATTGATATTACTTGCATGTTTAACTGATTTTGATAGTATGAACTAGGGAGTAAAGAAATATCAATTACNTTTTTTTTTGTTTTAATTGATATTACTTGCATGTTTAACTGATTTTGATAGTATGAACTAGGGAGTAAAGAAATATCAATTACACTTCTGCTATTATAATTAATTATATCAATTAAGTCTGGTGATTTGAAAAAAATTTGAAGATGAGATGTTACTTTATTTAATGCTTATGATATGGAAGGCAAAGCAGATAATAAAGAAAATTTAAGAAGACATCTTAGACTTTCTTCCGATGATATCAAATAGTCATTGGTAAGTCTGATTAGTTTCTATGCTTTACTCCAACTATAATGGAAGGACGATAAATTGCAATAATTGCTACATATTGCTCAATGAAGAGGTAAATTCATAGAGTTGATAGCCTAATATTGTGGATTTTGAATTTGATTTAACATGTGTATAAATATTGCCCATTTTGTGGGTTTTTGTTTTTGGCATTTTTTATTCGTTTCACACTACCTGTGTTTCATTTTTCTTCTTTTGTTCCAATGCCTTATTTTTTTGGTGAAATTTTAACTTTTTTTCATTTTTATTATTATTATAGTTTGCTTTTAATTTTGTTGGGGTTTATACATAATTCTAAAAGTTTTAGTTATTTCTTGTGCTGGAGCATTTTTCTATTTTGCGAGTGTATAAATTTCAACTTATTCTGGATTTATTCTCAAAATGAATTCATTATGTGGTTTCTTCTTTTGATAGCATATTTTTCCTTTGTGTTGTTTTATTTTATTTGGGTCGTGTGTGTGTGTATGTATTTTTTTTTTAAACATATAATAGCTAAAATAATTGCTTGTTGCTCAATCTCATCGTTCGAAGATCTCAGGACAATTCCATGTGCGCGAATTATTTTTTTAAATTATTCTTTTTATGAAATTGAAGTAATCTTATTCAATTTTGTTTGTAGGATTTTACGAAGATATTTTAATTCGATATTGGAGGTGATATGATTAAAGGTATATGTTGCAGTTCATTAATGCCCTGTTTAGTAGCCATTTTTTTTAAAATGTATTTTTCTCTCTCTTCTTTTCAACCACACATTCACATCAATTTACTATTCTAAAAT
>NW_019230677.1:379140-388785 GCF_002742605.1 Olea europaea var. sylvestris
TACAAATAGCAAAGCTCAATCGGTAAGGACCTTGCTACATGTACACTATGGTGTACACTTTAGTTTACACTTTGCCACGTGACGTTACCCTGTTGGACAGTCTAAATTTGAAATAGTTTTTCCATCCAGTTGACACTTGACAACAATGCAAGTGTCAAACAATGTGTCGAAAATCAATGTAGAAATAGCAAAGTTCAATCAATAAGAACCTTGCTACACGTACACTATGCCGTACACTTTAGTTTACACTTTGCCACGTGACATCATGCTGTTGGACAGTTTAAGTTTCAAACAGTTTTCCAATCCAATTGACACTTAGCTACAATGCAATTGTCAAACAACGTGTCAAAAATCAGTGTACAAATAGCAAAGCTCAATCGGTAAGGATCTTGCTACATATATACTATGGTGTACACTTTAGTTTACACTTTGCCTAATGGCATTACCAATTTCAAATAGTTTACTCATCTAATTGACACTAGACAACAATGCAAGTGTCAAACAACGTTTCAAAAATCAGTGTACAAATAGTAAAGTTCAATCGGTAAGAACCACTCTACAAGTACACTATGGTGTACACTTTTGTTTACAGTTTGCCGCGTGACATTATCCTGTTGGATAGTTTAAAATTCAAAAAGTTTTCCCATCCAATTGTCACTTGACCCCAATGTAAGAGTCAAACAACTTGTCAAAAATCAGTGTACAAGGAGCAAAGTTCCATCGGTAAGTATCTTACTACATGTACACAATGGTGTACACTTTAGTTTACATTTTGCCATGTAACATTACCTTGTTGGACAGTTTAAATTTAAAACAGTTTTTCCATCCAATTGACACTTGAAAACAATGAAAGAGTCAAACAACGAGTCAAAAATCAGAGTACAAGTTGCAAAGTTCAATCGGTAAGAATCTTGATACATGTACACTATGGTGTACACTTTTGTTTACACATTGGCACGTGACATTACCCTATTGGATAGTTTAAATGTCAAACTATTTTCCCATCCAATTGACACTTGGCAACAATGTTAGTGTCAAACGACGTGTTGAAAATCAGTGTACAAATTGCAAAGTTCAATCGGAAAGGACCTTGCTACAAGTACACTATGGTGTACACTTTAGTTTACACTTTGCCACGTAACATTACCTAGCTCGACAGTTTAAATATCAAATAGTTTTTCCATCTAATTGACACTTGACAACAATACAGGTGTCAAACATCACGTCAAAAATCAGTGTACGAATAGTAAAGTTCAATCGGGAAGAACCTTGCTACATGTACAATATGGTGTATACTTTAGTTTTCACTTTGCCACGTGACATTACCCTGTTGGACAGTTTAAATTTCAAAAAGTTTTTCCATCCAATTGATACTTGACAACAATGCAAGTGTCAAACAACGAGTCAAAATTTAGTGTACAAATTGTAAATTTCAATCGGTAATAACCTTTCTATATGTACATTAGGGTGTACACTTTAATTTACACTTTGCTACGTGACATTACCCTATTGGACAGATTAAGTTTCAAACATTTTTCCAATCCTATTGACACTTGGCAACAATGCAAGTGTCAAACAACATGTCAGAAATCAGTGTACAAATATCAAAGTTCAATTGGTAAGGACCTTGCTACATGTACACTATAGTGTGCACATTAGTTTACACTTTGCCATGTGACATTACCCTATTGGACAATTTAAATTTCAAACAGTTTTCCCATCCAATTGACACTTGACAATAGTGCAAGTGTCAAACAACGAGTCAAAAATCGATGTAAGGATCTCAAAGTTCAATCGGTAAGAACCATGCTACATGTACACTATGGTGTACTCTTTAGTCTACACTATACCACGTGACATTACCCAGTTGGACAATTTAAATTTCAAACAGTTTTTCCGTCCAATTGGCACTTGACAACAATTCAAGTGTCAAACAACGTGTCAAAAATCAGTGTACAAATTGCAAAGTTCAATCGGTAAGGACTTTGTTACATGTACACTATGGTGTACACTTTACTTTACAATTTGCCACGTGACGTTACACTATTAGACAGCATAAATTTTAAACAATTTTCCCATCCAATTGACACTTAACAATAATGCAAGTGTCAAACAACGTGTTAAAAATTTGTATACAGATGACAAAGTTCAATTGGTAAGAACCTTGCTACATGTACAATATGGTGTACACTTTAGTTTACACTTTGCCATGTGACATTACCCAGTTGGACTTTTTAATTTCAAACCGTTTTTCCATCCAATTGACACTTGACAACAATGCAAGAGTCAAACAACGTCTCAAAAATCAGTGTACAAATAGCAATGTTCAATCGGTAAGAATCTTGCTACATGCACACTATGTTTTACACTTTAGTTGACACTTTTCCACATGACATTACCCCGTTGCACAGTCAAAATTTCAAAAAGTTTTCCCATCCTATTGACACTTGACAACAATACAAGTGTCAAACAACGTGTCAAAAATTAGTGTACGAAAAGCAATGTTCAATTGGTAAGGAACTTGCTACATGTACACTGTGGTGTACTTACACTTTGCCACATGGCTTACCCTATTGGACAATTTAAATTTCAAACAGTTTACCCATCCAATCGACCCTTGACAAAAATGCAAGTGTCAAACAACGTGTCAAAAATCAGTGTACAAATAGCAAAGTTCAATCGGTAAGGACCTCGCTACATGTACACTATGGTATACACTTTAGTTTACACTTTGCCACATGACATTGCTCTGCTCGACAGTTTAAATTTCAAACTGCTTTCCCATCCAATTGAAACTTGGCAACAATGAAAGTGTTAAATAATGTATCAAAAATCAGTGTACAAATAGCACAGCTCAATCGGTAAGGATTTCGCTACATGTACACTATCGCGTACACTTTAGTTTACACTTTGCCACATGACATTACCCTGCTTGATAGTTTAGATTTCAAACAATTTTCTCATCTAATTGACACTTGACAACAATTTAAGTGTCAAATGACGTGTCAAAATTTAGTGTACAAATAGTAAATTTGATTCGGTAAGAACCTTGCTACATGTACACTACGGTGTACACTTTAGTTTACACTTTGTCAAGTGACATTGCCCTGTTGAACAATTTAAATTTCAAACAGTTTTCCCATCCAATTGACACTTGACAACAATTTAAGTATCAAACAACATGTCAAAAATCAGTGTACAAATTGCAAAGTTCAATCAGTAAGGACTTTGTTACATGTACACTATGGTGTACACTTTGCTTTACACTTTACCATGTGACATTACACTGTTAGACAACATAAATTTCAAACAGTTTTCCCATCCAATTGACACTTAACAACAATGTCAGTGTCAAACAACGTGTCAAAAATTAGTGTACAAATGGTAAAGTTCAATCGATAAGAACCTTGCTACATGTAGAATATGTTGTACACTTTAGTTTACACTTTATCGCGTGACATTACCATGTTGGACAGTTTAAATTTCAAACCATTTTCCCATCCAATTGACACTTGACAAAAATGCAAGTGTCAAACAACGTCTCAAAAATCATTGTACAAATAGTAATGTTCAATCGGTAAGGACCTTGCTACATGCACACTATGGTTTACACTTTAGTTTACACATTACCACATGACATTACCCCGTTGGATAGTTAAAATCTTAAAAATTTTTTCCATCCTATTGACACTTCAAAACAATACAAGTGTCAAACAACGTGTCAAAAATTAGTGTACGAAAAGTAATGTTCAATTGGTAAGGACCTTGCTACATGTACACTATGGTGTACACTTTAGTGTACACTTTGCCAAGTGACATTACCCTGTTGGACAGTTTAAATTTCAAACAGTTTTCCCATTCAATTGACACTTGGCAACAATGCATGTGTCAAACACCATGTCGAACATCAATGTACAAATACCAAAGTTCAACCGGAAAGGACCTTGCTACATGTACACTATGGTGTACACTTTAGTTTACACTTTGCTACATGACGTTACCTTGATGGACAGTCTAAATTTGAAATAGTTTTCCCATCTAGTTAACACTTGACAACAATGCAAGTGTCAAAAATCAGTGTACGAATAGCAAAATTCAATCGGTAAGAACTTTGCTACATGTACACTATGGTGTACACTTTAGTTTACACTTTGCCACGTGATATTACCCCGTTGGACAGTTTAAATTTCAAAAAGTTTTCCCATCCTATTGACACTTGACAACAAAATAAGTGTCAAATAACGTGTTAAAAATTAGTGTACGAAAAGCAATGTTCAATCGGTAAAGACCTTGCTACATGTACACTACGGTGTACTTACACTTTGCCACGTTACATTACCCAGCTAGACAGTTTAAATTTCAAACAGTTTTCCCATCTAGTTGACACTTGACAACAATACAAGTGTTAAACAACGTGTCAAAAATTAGTGTACGAATAGCAAAGTTCAATCGGTAAGAACCTTGCTAAAGTACACTATGGTGTACACTTTAGTTTATACTTTACCACGTAACATTACACTGTTGGATAGTTTAAATTTTAAACAGTTTTTCCATCCAATTGACACTTGATAACAATGTAAGTGTCAAACAGCGTGTCGAAAATCAGTGTACAAATTGGAAAGTTCAACCGGTAAGTATATTGCTACATGTACACTATGGTGCGCACTTTAGTTTGCACTTTATCACGTGACATTATCCTGTGGGACGGTTTAAGTTTCAAATAGTTTTTCAGTCCAATTGACACTTGGCAACAATGAAAGTGTCAAGCAACATGTCAAAAATTAGTGTACAGATAGCACAGTTCAATTTGTAAGAACCTTGCTACATGTACACTATGGTGTATACTTTAGTTTACACTTTGCCAAGTGACATTACCCTGTTGGACAGTTTAATTTTCAAACAGTTTTCCCATCAATTGACACTTGACAACAATACAAGTGTCAAACACCGTGTCAAAAATCAGTGTACAAATAATAAAGCTCAATCGGTAAGGACCTTTCCACATGTACACTATGGTGTACTCTTTAGTTTATACCTTGCCACATGACATTACCCTGCTGGACAATTAAATTTCAAACAGTCTTCTCATCCAATTGACACTTGACAACAATTTAAGTGTCGAACAATTGTCAAAAATCCGTGTACAAATAGCAAAGTTCAATCGGTAAGAACCTTTCTACATGTACATTACGGTGTACACTTTAATTTACACTTTGCCAAACGACATTACCCTATTTCACAGTTTAAATTTCAAACAGTTGTCCAATCCAATTGACACTTGGCAACAATGCATCTGTCAAACACCATGTCGAAAATCAATGTACAAATAGCAAAACTCAATGGGAAAGGACCTTGCTACATGTACACTATGGTGTACACTTTAGTTTACACTTTGCCACATGACGTTACCCTGCTGGATAGTTTAAATTTCAAACAGTTTTCCTATCTAGTTAAACACTTGACAACAATGCAAGTATCAAACAACGTGTCAAAAATCAGTGTACGAATAGCAAAGTTCAATCGGTAAGAACCTTACTACATGTACACTATGGTGTACACTTTAGTTTACACTTTGCCACGTGATATTGCCCCGTTGGACAGTTAAAATTTCAAAAAGTTTTCCCATCCTATTGACACTTGACAACAATACAAGTTTCAAACAACGTGTTAAAATTTAGTGTACAAATAGCAAATTTCAATCGGTAAGAACCTTACTACATGTATACTACGGTGTACACTTTTGTCTATACTTTGCTAAGTGACATTACCCTGTTGGACAATTTAAATTTCAAATGGTTTTCCCATCCAATTGACACTTGGCAACAATGCATGTGTCAAACACCATGTCGAAAATCAATGTACAAATACCAAAGTTCAATTGGAAAGGACCTTGCTACATGTACACTATGGTGTATATTTTAATTTACACTTTGCCACATGACGTTACCCTGATGGATAGTTTAAATTCGAAATAGTTTTTCCATCTAGTTAACACTTAACAACAATGCAAGTGTCAAACAGCATGTCAAAAATCAATGTACGAATAGCAGAGTTCAATCGGTAAGAACTTTGCTACATCTGCACTATAGTGCACACTTTAGTTTACACTTTGTCACGTGACATTGTCCCGTTGGACAGTTTAAATTTCAAAAAGTTTTCCCATCCTATTGACATTTGAAAACAATACAAGTGTCAAACAACGTGTCAAAAATTAGTGTACGAAAAGCAATGTTCAATCGATAAGGACCTTGCTACATGTACACTACGGTGTACTTATACTTTGTCACGTGACATTACCCAGCTAGACAGTTTAAATTTCAAACAGTTTTTCCATCTAGTTGACACTTCATGACAATACAAGTGTCAAACAACGTGTCAAAAATTAGTGTACGAATAGCAAAGTTCAATCGGTAAGAACCTTGCTACAAGTACACTATGGTGTACACTTTAGTTTACACTTTACCACGTAACATTACCTTGTTGGACAGTTTAAATTTCAAACAGTTTTCCCATCCAATTGACACTTGACAACAATGTAAGTGTCAAACAGCGTGTCAAAAATCAGTGTACAAATTGCAACGTTCAACCAGTAAGTATATTGCTACATGTACACTATGGTGTACACTTTAGTTTACACTTTACCACGTGACATTACCCTGTGGGATGGTTTAAGTTTCAAATAGTTTTCCAATCCAATTTACACTTGACAACAGTGCAAGTGTCAAACAACGTGTCAAAAATTAGTGTACGAAAAGTAATGTTCAATTGGCAAGGACCTTGCTACATGTACACTACGGTGTACAGTTTAAATTACACTTTGCCAAGTGACATTACCCTGTTGGACAGTTTAATTTTCAAACAGTTTTCCGATCCAATTGACACTTGACAACAATGCAAGTGTCAAACAACGTGTCAAAAATTAGTGTACAAATAGTAAAGCACAATCGGTAAAGACCTTTCCACATGTACATTATGGTGTACTCTTTAATTTACACCTTGCCACATGACATTACCCTGCTGGACAGTTTAAATTTCAAACAGTTTTTCCATCCAATTGACACTTGACAACAATGTATGTGTCAAACAACGTGTCAAAAATCCGTGTACAAATAGCAAAGTTCAATCGGTAAGAACCTTGCTACTGTACATTACGGTGTACACTTTAGTTTACACTTTGCCAAGTGATATTACCTTATTTGACAGTTTAAATTTCAAACAGTTTTCCCATCCTATTGACACTTGGCAACAATGCATGTGTCAAACACCATGCCGAAAATCTATGTACAAATAGCAAAATTCAATGGGAAAGGACCTTGCTACATGTACACTGTGGTGTACACTTTAGTTTACACTTTGCCACATGACGTTACCCTGCTGGACAGTTTAAATTTCAAACAGTTTTCCTATCTAGTTAACGCTTGACAACAATGCAAGTATCAAACAATGTCTCAAAAATCAGTGTACGAATAGTAAAGTTCGATCGGTAAGAACCTTCCTACATGAACACTATTGTGTAACTTTAGTTTACACTTTGCCACGTGACATTACCCCATTGGACAGTTTATANAACGTGTCAAAAACCAGTGTACAAATAGCAAAGTTCAATCGGTAAGGACCTTGCTACATGTACACTATGGTGTGCACTTTAATGTACACTTTGCCACGTGACATTGTCCTGTTGGACAGTTTAAATTTCAAATATTTTTTTCCATCCAATTGACATTTGACAACAATGCAAGTGTCAAACAACGTATCAAAAATCATTGTAGAAAAGGCAAAGTTCAATCGGTAAGAACCTTGCTACAAGTACACTTTAGTTTACAGTTTGCAACGTTACATTACCCTGTTGGACAGTTTAAATTTCGAGCAGTTTTCCCATCCAATTAACACTTGACAGTAATGCAAGTGTTAAACAACTTGTCAAAAATCAGTGTACAAATAGCAACGTTCAATCGGTAAGAACCTTTCTACACATACTGTATGGTGTACACTTTAGTTTACACATTTCCACGTGACATTACCCTGTTGGACAGTTTAAATTTCAAAGAGTTTACCAATCCAATTGACACTTGACAACAATGCAACTGTTGGACAGTTTAAATTTCAAACAGTTTTCCCATCCAATTGACACTTGACCACAATGCAAGTGTCAAACAACGTATCAAAAATTAGTGTAGAAATAGCAAAGTTCAATCGGTAAGAACCTTGCTGCAAGGACACTATGGTGCAAACTTTAGTTTACACTTTACAAGGTGAGATTACCCTATTGGACAATTTAAATTACAAATAGTTTTTCCATCCAATTGACACTTGAAAATAATGCAATTGTCAAACAACGTGTCAATAATCGGTGTACAAATAGCAAAGTTCAATCGGTAAGAACTTTGCGCCATGTACACTATGGTGTACACTTTAGTTTGCACTTTGCAACGTCTCATTACCCTGTTGGACAGTTTAAATTTCAAACAGTTTTTCCATCCAATAGACACTTGACAAAAATATAAGTGTCAAGCAGTGTGTCAAAAATCAGCATACAAGTAGCAACGTTCAATCGGTAAGAACTTTGCTGCATGTGCACTATGGTGTACACTTTAGTTTACACTTTATCACAAGACATTACCCTATTGGATAGTTTAAATTTGAAATAGTTTTCCCATCCAATTGACACTTGACAACAATGCAAGTGTTGAACAAAGTGTAGAAAATCAGTGTACAAATCGCAAAGTTCAATCGGTAAGGACCTTGCCACATGTACACTATGGTGTACACTTTAGTTTACACTTTGACACATGACGTTACTCTATTAGTCAATTTAAATTTCAAACAGTTTTCTCGTCCAATTGACACACGACAACAATGTAAGTGCCAAACAACGTGTCAAAAATCAATGTACAAATAGCAAAGTTCAATTGGTAAGGACCTTGCCACATGTAAACTATGGTGTACACTTTAATTTACATTTTTCACGTGACATTACCCTGTTGGACAACTTAAATTTCAAACAATTTTCCCATCCAATTGAGACTTGACAACAATGTAAGTGTCAAACAACTTGTCAAAAACTAATTTACAAGTAGCAAAGTTCAATCGGTAAGGACCATGCTACATATACACTATGGTGTACACTTTAGTTTGCACTTTGCCATGTGACATCGCCCTGTTGCACAATTTAAATTTCAAACAGTTTTTCCATCCAATTGACACTTAACAACAATGCAAGTGCTGAACAACGTGTCAAAAATCAGTGTACAAATAGCAAAGTTCAATCGGTAAGAACTGTGCTACATGTACTCGATGTTGTACACTTTAGTTTACACTTTGCCTCGTGACATTTCCCTGTTGGACAATTTAAATTTCAAGCAGTTTTCCCATCCAATTGACACTTGACAACAATCCAAATGTCAAACAACGTGTCAAAAATCATTGTACAAATAGTGAAGTTCAATCGGTAAGGACCTTGCCACATGTACACTTTATTCTACACTATGCCACGTGACATTACCCTGTTGTACAGTTTAAATTTCAATCAGTTTTCCCATCCAATTGACACTTGACAACAGTGCAAGTGACAAACAACGTGTCAATAATCATTCTACAAATAGCAAAGTTCAATCGGTAAGGACCTTGCCACATGTACACAATGGT